>NC_079202.1:7413628-7581128 GCF_026745355.1 Beta vulgaris subsp. vulgaris | reverse complement strand
GGGGAAGAAGGAATAAGATCAAGTTTTTGAGAGAATGGAACATGAGACTCAAAAACAGTAGGTGGTACCGATAAAGACTCACAAATCACCTCACGCTCAACTTGACTTTCCTCCAAAGAGGAAATTTCAACCATGGCTTCTTCCTCCTGCAAAACATCCATCACATTAGTCGTTCTTTCAATCTTTTCATGACCCCAATAGCTCTCATTTATTATCCACCCCTCATTATCATCATAAATAAACAGATTGGGGCTAGAATTTTGAGCAGATTAACATTCGAATTGGGGAGAGGAATATTCTATCTTTTATTTGCTTTCTAGTGTAGATTTCATTGCTTTCGTAGGATGTTGCACGGTTTGTACTGCTTATTAGGAGTGGGAGTTTACGTGGAACCAAAAAAATTGTACTGTTTTCTTAGTTGCATTAGCATATTTCATCTCATATTAGATTTCATCTCATTTTAGTTGCATCTATGGGACTACTGTTAAAACTTTTTGAGAACCTTGTTGATATTTTACTACATTTGTTAAGTGTCACTCATCCTGTTCATGATACTCCATAGCACAATTGTTTCGTAACTGATTGTTTGTGGTAAGATTGGTTGATCTCTCTCTGGCTCGATTTAACATTACTATGTAGACACCTTAACCTAAATGAGCTTTTGTGCCTATAAACTGACGTATCTGTGTCAGTTTTGTTCTTTCATGTGTGATTAGTTCCTTAGTTGTCGCATTGATCTTGACTTTGACTTTGTACTCCTTGATATTTGATAGTGCATACATTTTGATATGATTGAGGCGTTTCATTTGATGATCTTAGCTCCAGAGTTATTCTTGTTTTCATATTATCCTTCCTTTAGCCCCGCCGAGCCTTTTCTGACTTTGTTTGATTGACACCCACATTACAAGCCATTGGCCACATTTGATTCTTGTCCCAAACCTAGCTTGGGGGAGCGAGTATTAGTTTTGGTTTGGTTCGTATTGAATTGAAGTGATCTATTTGTGGTTAGAAGGATGAAAAAAATATGTTTAGTGAGCTTGGAAATTGAAATGAAAATTTTTTTAAAAAAAGAAACACAAAAAAAGGTGAAAAATGAAATGAAAAAGAAGTGAAAAAAAAAGTTGTGAATAAAGTGAAATAAAAAGGGTTATGATCGAATTTCTCAAGTGAAAAAGGTTGTTGATTAGGTTTGGAGATTATTGGTTGTTGCATGGAGTCATTGTTATCTTTCATGGTCATGTTTTCAGTTATATGATGCTCCCCCTTCTTGGTTTTTCCACCACAATTCCCAAATTATTTTCCATACCTTTAACCTCAGCCCCATTACAACCCCTGAAAGTCCTCTTGATCATTGTGTATTGTATTGTTGAGTGTAAAGTGAGTCAAAAAGTCAAAGTTAAAGAGTATTTGCTTCATCTGAGTCGACTTGTTTAGGTTGAGAGTCATTGTTTAACCCTTAAACACATGAGAGATTTGAGTGCACATAACTATAGTGAGGTCTGTCATGTTTTGTTAAATCCAGTTTGGGAGAGATGGTTTGTGGTATGATTGGAGAGTCGATTGCGATACATGACAGGCTAAAGTCGCATCACCTAGTCAAAAATAACCTAAGGTCCACTAACTAGTAGTCAGGGAAGTCAGGATCGAATCCACAGGGAGAAGTTGTACTATTGTATCTGAACTTTAATATTAACTAACAAAATCAGATGAATGGTTGTGTTACTAAGCTAAACAGGTAACAGAATTAAATAAGAAGGTGTAAATATATCAGTAAAGTACTAGAATCATGGATCACTATGCATACAATTCGGGAAATCAAGGATAAACGATAACCACCTAGTAAGTCAATTGTCTAGGGCACATGTAATTTCTCTCGAACATTACCTCCCTCAAAGATCACCCAGCCGCTCTCGCATAGTCAAGGGTCACTTTGCCTAATAATTGAAAGCCTATACGGTATCTCTCCTCTCGAAGTAGATTCAGTATTGCAGAAGTAGAAATATAAATCAGGCCTAACTTATAATCCTAGCATGAAGAAACAATCAAAGGAAACAATTGAAATACCAGATAATCAAACTAATCATCAATCCCTTATTGTATACATAGATCTCCACAATTCTAGATATAGAACTACTCACTCATAATCATGAAATCAATAACAAGAATCATATAAAAACTCATACTTGGAAACATGGCAAATAACTAAGAAAACAATATATTAACAATGGAAGAAATAACAAAGAAGTAAAGAAGAAAGATTACCGAATTATATTGAACTATGAATAAGCAAAAGGTTTGATCTTGAATTGAAATCACAAAGCAATAATTAAGGTTCTTAAACACTCAGAGAAAAAACTAATAATAAAAACTAGATAGGAGTTAATAATTCTGATTTTTCTATTTATACAAGCCCTAAAACAATAGAAGAAAATCTCGAAAAAAGGGCCCGCAATCATTAAAATCTCGCGTCCGCCAGCCGCCCGATCGGGCCAAAGTCGCCCGACGGATCGGGCTCCAAAGAAGATGATAAGGCCAAAACCGCAGACGCCCGATGCAATCGGGCTGACCCGCCCGATGACATCGGGCGGTCTTATGAAATGGAGGCAGAGTGCTGGAATGGCGCCCGACGTCGGGCCAACTCGCCCGATCGGGCGAAAGACCGAATTACGACAGGGCATAAAACGCCCGATCGGGCCCGCAGCAGAAATATGAGGACTGGTATCTCGCCCGATCGGGCTGGGCCGCCCGATCCATCGGGCCGATGCTTATCTTCGTTTTCTTTTCTTTCTTTGCTCAAAGTCCCGGAAATCATCCTCGGGATCTAGAAACTCGGCATCTAACCTCTCTAATCCACTGTGCAATCATGTAAAGTAGGTGATAGCTTCCAAAACCTACAATTCAATACAAAATAGCAAACCACAACTAGATGGAGAGAATTAGTACCAAATGGCTCCTAAGAGCACCATAATCACAACTTTTAGCACATAATTAGGGGAGAAAACTCTATATAAAACCATAACATCAAACTCCCCCAAGCTAAACCTTTGCTTGTCCCTAAGCAAAGCACAACATGAATATGAATAGAATTTGCTTCACCCCTAAAGTAGAAACTCAAACATTTTGACCTCAAAAACCTTCAAGCAAGCAAAGTTAAGTTCAGTTGATCAGATCACTTTTGACTACCAATCACTTAAGCAGATTGTCCGAAATAGCAACCATACATAACTTGCACATCTTGAAAGGGGCTCACCAGGATGTCACTCCTCTCAATTTTTGTGGCGAGCATAAAGTGTGCCCGAACGCTCACCAACCCAACCATAATATCCCTTCCCTCTCACACTCTCATGTGTTTAGAAAAGGTGAAATATCGCTCATCCTACTCAAGTCGACTCGAATAACAAACTTAAACTTCGACTTTGGCACATTGACTCTGTATCATTCCAATAAACATTCAAACAAGTGCTCAAAAGGTCTTTCTGAGGGTTGTAATGGGGCTCGGGTAAAGGTATGGGAATTATTTGGGAATGTGGTGGAAAAGCCCAGAAAAGGGGAGCAATCAACACTAGTAGAACTAGGTGTGGTAAAACAGCTTCCATGATCTCAATCACATACCCAAAATAATGACCAACTTTAGATTTTTCGAACCAACCAACAATTGTTTCTTTGATAGTTTTCAGCAAAATGTATTGTTCTGGTTTTTACTCTTTTTTCATGACTCGTGACTTCTTGATTCTTTTCATGTGTTATTTTCTATCTTTTTTTTTTTTTTTTTTTTTTTTTTTTTTTTCACTTCACTCATGTCATCATAAACATATTAATTCCAATCAACCCGAAAATCAACCACACTAGTTCTATCCTAACAAATGCTCCCCCAAGCTAGGCTTGGGACAATAAACATTGAAAAGGCTCAAGGCGTGTAATGTGGCTTGATATAGATCCAAAGAAACTCATTAGGCTCAGCGGGGCTAGGAGGGAAATGATTCTTTTGTAGAAAATTCTGAGGCCAAAAATCAAAACAATTGAACGCCTCTATCACAGCACAATGTTCAAAGTCATCAGAAATCAACGAGTACAATGCCAAAGTCAAGATAAGAATGATATGAGGAACTAACACACAAGGATAATTCGGACATAAATATGCATCCGAAGGCTCGAATGAATCCTTACAATGTAACCAGTCCAAGCATGCAGTTAAAGTAGGTGTTTTATCATCAAAATCTACTCAAGACCAAGGCAATCAAAGATCACATCACAACATCCCAATCACGAATGCCCGATTATCCAGTATAATGAGTTAAATCATTTTTAAAGGCAAAGTTTGGGGCACAGGGAAGCAATTTCACTATTCATGTTCAACTCGTGTTTTTGATATTTTTTCAGCAATATTTCATTTTTTTGTTGTTTTGTTTTTATGAGAAGAAAAAGTTAACCAATTAACTAGCTTAACTAACCTAAGAACACAACACTAACCTACCTAAAAAGCAATAATAGTGAGAGGGGTACTTACAGAAATCCTCCCCCAAGCTGAACGAGGCAATGACCTCATTGCAACAAGAGGAAGGGGGACATGGATATCAGTCATCCATGTGCACGTCCTCACTAGCATCATCCCATCCACCTCATGCCGGGCTGACTGTAGCTCGGGTTCCACGTATACCACGAAGGATGTGCATCATGCTCAGCAATGCGATGCAAGCGGCAGTTCTCGTCATACATCGAGTACAAAGCCAGGTGTTGATCGTTGGCTAGTGTATCGACCCGCTGACTAAGATTCTGGAGAAGACACCATTGGCATCAACCTGCTGGCTGATACCTTGGATAGCCGCTGTATTGGCTGTAATGCCAGTATCCATGCGGTGAAGCAGGGTCATCATTTCCTGAAAATCAAAGGAAGGAGGAGCAGTAGAATATGGGGGAGGGGGAGCATCAGAAGATGAGGGGATATCCTCAACATGGGGCGACGATAATATGTACGCTCAGGGATCTCGGGGCGGGGGTGGGAAAGTCAGAACCTGCAATGGGAAGGTGATAGTGAGGTTGGCCAGGTTTGATTTTGGCCAAAGGGCTGGGCAGGTCAATGGAACGCATTCCGTTAATTTGCCACTTGTATGTGTCCCCACCCCGTTCTAACCAATGCAGGCGAGTGAGATAGGCATAGTCCAAGAGGGTAGGGCCTAAGGCTGGCTGATACTGGGTCTCGTCAAAGTCTGGAATGGCCCTAGCAAAAAGAGTGACTAGCCCCCCGTTCACGATGGGCCGAGAGGAGAACGTCCCGTCGGCTCGCCTCTTAGGGTATGTGGTGGCAATACGCTCCATTTGGAGCGCAACATGGTGAGGGATGTTGTAGTGGAAACGGCGGGGAGTGCCCCGATACATGTAGCTGCCTATGAGATAAAGCTCATCCCCGCGAATGAGCTGCCCCTCAACCCTCCCAAACAAGGTCTTAGACATGAAACGAACCCAAATTTTGAAGATGGGTTGGTGTATATACCTAGCATGACAGTGTTGCAAGGTAAAATCTGTTTCATCCCCCGTTATAGCATAGTAGACATCCCTGTGATGATAGTCAGGTGGATGCCCAATTTCCCCCCGGTTGAGAACACGGAGTATGCGAGCAAACTCCGGCAGGGTGAGGGTGAAGTCCCTATTTAACAGCCTATAGGAAACATGTGAGATTGGTCCGGAACGAGGGTGAGTCACATTCAAGCTACTATAAAATTCATACACAAGCACGGGATAGGTATTGACATGAACAGTATAAAAGGGTTCCATACCAATGATTTTCATGAATTCCTTAAATTCATTATGAATGCCCAATTTATCCAAGAATTCAATATCAGAAATGTGGTAGGACTTACCTCGCGCCCCTTGAGGCGCTGAAATCGTTCCCTCTGTTCTTCCGTGGAGAAGATGACGTCCGGGAAAGTCTCATCTCTGGGAATTTCCGGTGGTGGTGGTGGTTGGGACCCCGTGGTAGATCTTCGTCGCCGTGTGAACATTATGCCAAGATATGCAAAAATATCAACCCTTCAACTCACTCTTTAATGGGGAAAAGATGGGGAAGACTTGAAGCACTCAAATCCTCACTTTAATGGTGGAAGAAAAAAAAATGGAGAAAAAGATGAAGGAGAGAGATAGAGTGGGAAAAAAAATGAAGAAAGTAGGATGAGAGATGAGTAGAAAGTGATAGGAGAGAAAAATTGGTAAGAATTTGAAGATTTGAAGGAGGGTCTTCAATGGTGGAAAGGGGGTTTGGAGAAGAAGATGGGAGAATTTGGGGGTTAGGGTTTGGAAGAGAGAGAAAATGTGAGAAGAAGTGAGTGAAAAGAAGGGGAAAATCCCCTTTAAAATCGCCAGCCGGACCCCGAGCCCGATCGGGCGAGCTCGCCCGACGCCATCGGGCGTCCTTTTTTTTTAATTTTCCTGAGTTTGGTTGCGCGCCCGATCGGGCTGCTCGCCCGATACATCGGGCTTCTGCTTCTTTTTTCTTAAAGAATGATGGTTGCGGGCCCGATCGGGTGCCACGCCCGATGGGCGAATTTTTTTCGTCTTCTCAATTTCGGTTGCGCGCCCGATCGGGTGTAGCGCCGATCGGCTTTTTGTCGTAAAATTTGTGACGGTGTTTCGCCCGATCGGGCGGATGGCCCGATGGATCGGGCGACGCACTTTTCCTTGTTTTTCATTCTCGTTGCGCGCCCGATCGGGCAGCTCGCCCGATGCTTCGGCGGTACCCAGTGAGCTCTTCTCGTATTTTTTTTTTCTTTTGGTAGCACTCCTGCACACATGTAACCTAGAGGGATATCAGTACCCTCTCACTCTCTCACCAAACTACAAAAAATGAACAAAGTAAAAAAAATCAAAAAAATAATAAAAAAACTAGAAAAACTACGAAATCAAAAAGAAGGAAATCGGGTTGCCTCCCGATTAGCGCTGGTTTATAAAGGTCCCGCACGACCATAATGCTTCATCCCTCAAACAGAAGGGGAGGGGGGTTGAAGGTATAGCTCCTCCACAGATCCAACAGGGATTCCGGTATAGTACAACTTCAGACGTTGTCCATTAACTTTGAATTTCTCGCCTGTTGCATTCATCACCTCAATAGAACCAAACTTGTTAGTGTTAGTGACAGAAAAAGGACCAGACCACCTAGATTTCAACTTACCAGGAAAGAGCTTGAGTCTAGAGTTGTATAGTAAAACCTTGTCACCAATATTGAACTCCCTACTCAGAATTTTCTTATCATGCCATCTCTTAGTGCGCTCTTTGTAGAGCCGCGAACTATCATAAGCATTTAGTCTAAGTTCATCAAGCTCATTAATCTGCAGTAAACGTTTCTCTCCGGCCAATTTAGCATCAAGGTTCAACTCTTTAACCGCCCAAAAAGCCTTATACTCTAATTCGACAGGTAGGTGGCATGCTTTTCCATAGACTAGGCGATAAGGGGTGGTACCAATAGGGGTCTTAAAAGCAGTTCTATAAGCCCATAAGGTGTCATCTAACTTATCACTCCAATCTTTTCTCGATTTAGCTACCACTTTCTCCAAAATAGATTTATTTCCCGGTTAGACACTTCTACTTGCCCACTTGTCTGAGGGTGGTATGCTAGGCCAGTCCTATGGTAGACACCATACTTTTTGAGTAGGGCTTCAAAGGTTCTTTTGTGAAAGTGGGATCCCCCATCACTAATGACAACTCTTGGTACCCCAAACCGTGGAAAGATAATCTTTTTGAACATTTTCATGACAACCTTAGAGTCATTGGTCGGTGATGCAATAGCTTCTACCCACTTAGAGACATAGTCAACAGCAACAAGTATGAAATTGTTGCCTGAGGAAGAGGGAAAAGGACCCATAAAATCAATACCCCACACATCAAATAGTTCAACTTCTAGGATGGGTGTTTGGGGCATCTCATGTCTACGGGAAATATTTCCTGTTCGTTGGCATGCATCACAAGACTTAACAAACATACTAGCATCATGAAAAAGTGTTGGCCAATAAAAACCAGATTGAAGTACCTTTGCTACGTTTTGGAAGGCCCAGCATGGCCTCCACATGGAAGGGAGTGAGAGTGCTTCAGAATGTCATGCACCTCCCACTCTGGGATACATCGCCTGTATATAGTGTCAGCACAGAGCTTGTAAAGCAGAGGGTCATCCCAGAAGAATTGTTTGGCATCATGGAGAAATTTCTTCCTCTGTGGTAGCTCAGCTCTGGAGGGGTTTGTCCACTCACACAAAAGTTGGCGAAGTCCGCATACCACGGGGTAACAGAAGTGACTGCCAGGAGCTTATCATCAGGAAAGGAGTCGTCAATGGGAAGACCTTCTTCCATATCTGCATATTGCAATCGGGACAAATGGTCAGCTACTACATTTTCTGCACCCTTTTTATCTCTGATCTCCAAGTCAAACTCTTGGAGCAGCAAAATCCACCGAATGAGTCGAGGCTTGGCCTCCTTTTTGGCGAGAAGGTACTTCAATGCAGCATGATCAGTGTAGACAATGACTTTAGACCCGAGCAGATAGGTCCTGAACTTGTCCAAGGCATAGACCACAGCTAGCAGCTCTTTCTCTGTAGTGGCATAATTGACTTGAGCTTCATCGAGTGTCTTGCTAGCATAGTAGATGGCATGGAGGATGTTGTCTTTTCTCTGACCAAGGACAGCGCCCACAGCATAATCACTGGCATCACACATAATCTCAAAGGGAGGGTCCAATCTGGAGATCGGATGATAGGAGCAGTAATCAAAGCTTGCTTAATCCTGTTAAAAGACACTAGACACTCATCAGTAAACAGGAACGGGGCATCCTTGAGGAGCAACTGAGTAAGTGGTTTAGCAATTTTAGAGAAGTCCTTGATAAAGCGGCGATAAAATCCCGCATGACCAAGAAAACCTCTAACACCCTTAACATTCACAGGAGGGGGTAATTGCTCAATCACTTGAATTTTTGCTTTGTCCACCTGGATGCCTCGTTCAGAAATAATATGACCAAGTACCACTCCTTCAGTAACCATGAAGTGGCACTTCTCCCAGTTCAAGACAAGGTGGACATCCTCACATCGTTTCAGTACTTTAGTCAAATTCAGCAAACATGCATCAAAATTAATGCCATACACACTAAAGTCATCCATAAATACTTCCATGATGGACTCAATAAATTCAGAAAATATGGCCATCATACAACGTTGGAAAGTAGCAGGGGCATTACATAGGCCAAAGGGCATCCTTCTATAGGCAAAGGTACCATAAGGACATGTAAAGGTGGTCTTCTCCTGGTCATCTGGGTGGATAGGGATTTGGAAAAAACCAGAATAGCCATCTAGATAACAGAAATGAGAATGACAAGCTAGACGTTCCAACATCTGATCAATGAAGGGAAGGGGAAAATGATCTTTCTTGGTGGCAACATTTAATTTCCTATAGTCAATGCACATACGCCACCCAGTAACTACTCTTGTAGCAATTAATTCATTTTTCTCATTTTTAACTACAGTAGTACCACCCTTTTTAGGAACCACTTGAACTGGACTCACCCACTTAGAATCAGAAATAGGATAGATAATCCCAGCATCAAGCAATTTCATAACCTCCTTTTTGACAACTTCCTGCATATTCGGGTTCAAACGACGCTGACCTTGTATACTAGGACGATGATCATCCTCAAGATGGATTTTATGCATGCAAAAGTCAGGGCTTATGCCTTTCAAATCATCAATGTTATATCCAATTGCCTTTTTATGTTGTCGCAAAACAGATAAAAGTTGAGACATTTGACCATCATTTAATGCAGCACTAACAATCACAGGGCAATTTTCAGAATCATCCAGAAAAGCATACCGCAGAGAAGGGGGAAGGGGTTTCAGTTCAGGTTTCTTTACCTCTACCGGTGGAGTAGCACATACTAACCGTTCATCCTCATGAGTGGTAGTACCATCAAGCTCGACACAGGTAAAAGCTGCTTCCCAAGCATCCGCTTCAGTAGTCCGGATAATATCATCACCTGTGGAAGAAGTAAAACAAAGCAAAGCCTCCAGTGGATCCCGCATAAGGGATTGAGGCATGTCATCATTAACCAGCACATCAATGACATCTATTCTGTAACAGGCTTCCTCTAGCATGGGACTTTTCAAAGCATTGGTCAAACTAAAAGTTACCTTATCATCCCCCACAGTCAAAGTTAATTTCCCATTTTTTACATCTATGACAGCTCCAGCAGTATGAAGGAATGGTCTCCCTAAAATGATTGGGATTTGAGTATCCTCTTCCATGTCAAGCACAACAAAATCCACAGGAATGTAAAATTTACCTACCCTCACAGGAACGTCCTCTAAGATACCTAGGGGGTATTTAACAGAACGGTCAGCCATTTGAAGAGTAATGTTGGTACATTTTAAATCTCCCATGTCAAGCTTTTTACAAACAGTCAAGGGCATGACACTAACACTAGCACCTAGATCACATAAGGCTTTGTCAATAAATATGGTGCCAATATTACAAGGGATGGAGAAACTCCCCGGATCTTTCAATTTAGGGGGGGATTGATTTTGTAAAAGAGCACTACATTCTTCAGTAAAGGCAACAGTTTCTACTGCATTAAAAGCTCTTTTCCTAGTCAAAATTTCCTTAAAAATTTAGCATATGCAGGTACTTGAGTAATGAGTTCAGTAAATGGAACAGTTACCTGAAGATTTTTCACTACCTCCATAAACTTACCAAGTTGGTGATCCAGCTTATTCCTTGATAGACGAGTGGGAAAGGGAACCTTGATCGCAGGAGTGGTTGAGGGACTGTTTTCAGGTCTGTCTGCTTCTCTGCATTTGTGTTGGTAGGCCTCAGGAGCTGACGAAGTTTCAGTTATGTCTGCATTTTTTTCTGACTCAACCGGACCATCCTTAGGCATTGGGGGACCATCATAATGTGTCCACTCCTAAGAGTGATGGCGTTGGCAGTGTCCCTTGGTTGCATCGATTGGAAGGTAAGGCCCCAGGTGGCCTACTAGCAGAAGAACTAGCCAACTGAGCTAGTTGAGTTTCCAACATCTTGTTATGCGTGCCCAAATTTTCCAGTTGAGCTTTTGTGTCAGCTTGAAAAGCATTGAACCCCTTCTGCATCTGGAACATCATATTCTTCAACTCTGTCATGGCTGGGTCAGCAGGAGGAGCAGGCTGTGGAGGGGTGATTTCTCTGAAAACCAGGTGGAGCTTGTTGTGAAGGTTGGTATTGTTGACCCTGTTGTTGAGGTGGATATGGTTGTTGGGGTTGAGGGTTCAACACATTAGTACTCCTATATGAGAGGTTGGGATGTTGTCTTAACCCAGGATTGTAGGTGTTAGAATAGGGGTTGAATTGGTTCCTAGGTTGTGATTGGAAAGCATTGACAGCCTCACAGTTATTTCCCAGCGCAGGACACTCTTGAGAGTTGTGCCCAGATATTCCACAAGCATCACATACATGCACATTATAGTTAGAAGCACTAGCCATCGCATTAACACTCATATGGGAGGAATCATTACCTAACTTCAGGGAGTCAATTTTCTGAGTTAGAGTAGCTAGTTGCCCAGACAGTAGAGAAATGGCTTCAACATCATGTTTACCACCTTTTTTCAAAGAGGAACGAATGGTAGAGGCTTGATTAGATGCTAGCTTCTCCAAAAGTTCATACCCTTCCTCAATTGCTTTATCCATGAAGAACCCACCAGATGCTCCATCAATTACCCGTCGTGTATCTGCATCAACTCTAGTGTAGAAAATCTGACACAAGTACCACTGGTCCAACCCATGATGAGGACATAGACGCTGCAGATCCTTGAACCGCTCCCAAGCTTCATATAGAGATTCACCAGGATCTTGGGTGAAAGTAACTATGGCATGTCTCATATCTGCAGTTTTCTGGTAAGGGTACCACTTGATGAGGAAAATCTTGGAAAGTTCTGGCCAGGTGGTGATGGTGGAAGGCAGCTTGTTATACCAGAACAAAGCTTTATCGCGCAGAGAGAAACCAAATAGAAGGAGCTTCATCTCATCAGGAGTAACACCAGCTTGCTTCTGAGTAGCACAACACTGTAAAAATCTCTGCAGATGCTGATTTGGGTCTTCAGATGGTAACCCAGCGAACTGATTGTTCTGAACCATATTCAAAACATGAGACTTGATCTCAAAATTTGTAGCAGCAATAGTGGGCATCCGTACCCCAGTAGGCACGTTATCAGGAGATGGTTGCGCATAATCTCTAAAGGTTCGAGTAACATTCTCACCCATGTTGACAGTAATAGGTGAGGTGGGGTTTTCTTGTGTGGGGAAGTGGTGGAGATGGTGTCTTTTGGGAGGGTGTCCCTGCAGACAGCTTAGCTTGCTTAGTTTTCTTTCTGAGTCTACGAGCGGTCTTTTCAATCTCTGGATCGAACGGGATGAGATTTGGAGATTTCAATTTCCTGCTCATACACCAAAAACACTAAAACAAACGTGAGATGCTCCAAAGAACAGGTGTTCTTCAGAGTAGAGGTTAGTTTAATATATAATTCAGACAAAATAAAATAAACCGTCTCCCCGGCAACGGCGCCAAAATTTGACAGGCTAAAGTCGCATCACCTAATCAAAAATAACCTAAGGTCCACTAACTAGTAGTCAGGGAAGTCAGGATCGAATCCACAGGGAGAAGTTGTTACTATTGTATCTGAACTTAATATTATACTAACAAAATCAGATGAATGGTTGTGTTACTAAGCTAAACAGGTAACAGAATTAAATAAGAAGGTGTAAATATATCAGTAAAGTACTAGAATCATGGATCACTATGCATACAATTCGGGAAATCAAGGATAAACGATAACCACCTAGTAAGTCAATTGTCTAGGGCACATGTAATTTCTCTCGAACATTACCTCCCTCAAAGATCACCCAGCCGCTCTCGCATAGTCAAGGGTCACTTTGCCTAATAATTGAAAGCCTATACGGTATCTCTCCTCTCGAAGTAGATTCAGTATTGCAAAGTAGAAATATAAATCAGGCCTAACTTATAATCCTAGCATGAAGAAACAATCAAAGGAAACAATTGAAATACCAGATAATCAAACTAATCTATCAATCCCTTATTGTATACATAGATCTCCACAATTCTAGATATAGAACTACTCACTCATAATCATGAAATCAATAACAAGAATCATATAAAAACTCATACTTGGAAACATGGCAAATAACTAAGAAAACAATATATTAACAATGGAAGAAATAACAAAGAAGTAAAGAAGAAAGATTACCGAATTATATTGAACTATGAATAAGCAAAAGGTTTGATCTTGAATTGAAATCACAAAGCAATAAATTAAGGTTCTTAAACACTTCGAGAGAAAAACTAATAATAAAAACTAGATAGGAGTTAATAATTCATTTTTCTATTTATACAAGCCCTAAAACAATAGAAGAAAATCTCGAAAAAAGGGCCCGCAATCATTAAAAATCTCGCGTCACGCCAGCCGCCCGATCGGGCCAAAGTCGCCCGACGGGATCGGGCTCCAAAGAAGATGATTAAGGCCAAAACCGCAAGACGCCCGATGCAATCGGGCTGACCCGCCCGATGACATCGGGCGGCCTTATGAAATGGGAGGCAGAGTGCTGGAATGGCGCCCGACGTCGGGCCAACTCGCCCGATCGGGCGAAAGACCGAATTACGACAGGGCATAAAACGCCCGATCGGGCCCGCAGCTGAAATATGAAGAACTGGTATATCGCCCGATCGGGCTGGGCCGCCCGATCCCATCGGGCCGATGGCTTATCTTCGTTTTCTTTTCTTTCTTTGCTCAAAGTCCCGGAAATCATCCTCGGGATCTAGAAACTCGGCATCTAACCTCTCTAATCCACTGTGCAATCATGTAAAGTAGGTGATAGCTTCCAAAACCTACAATTCAATACAAAATAGCAAACCACAACTAGATGGAGAGAATTAGTACCAAATGGCTCCTAAGAGCACCATAATCTCAACTTTTAGCACATAATTAGGGGAGAAAACTCTATATAAAACCATAATATCAATACATGACATGCTATGCGGCTTTGTTCGAGCTTGTTTCGATGCTTGGCTTATGTAGTGATTTTATCTCTTGTGCTTTCAATTGAGTGTTTAGCCATGTTGTAGTCCTATATTGTAGGTTGTGTAAGTTTTCCGTGTCTATGTCTTATTGCTTGAGGACAAGCAATGGTTTAGTTTGGGGGAGTTTGATAAGTCATTTTTATATATAGTTTCTAGATGCATTTAGTTGCATTTTAGAGCATTTAGTTTCATATTTAGGTTCATTGTTGCATTATATTCTTAAGTTATACTTTTCTACTCCTATTCGGTATGTTTTCTTGTTTTTGATGAATTTCAGGTATTAAGGACGTATTTGGAGTATGATTAGCTAAATTTGAGGATTAGGAGCACTTGGAAAGAAGCTACAATGAATAAGGATCGTATGGATATGTCATAGTACGAGTTTGAGCAAAAACGAAGCAGAAAATCATTAGTAGAAATGTAAAAAAGAGTCACGTATACTCTTCTGATCATAACTTTTGATGTGATTCTTAGAATCTCGTAATTCCACCAGCTTTGGAAACTAGACTTGAATATCTTTCCAACGATAGGTGGCACACCCCGAGGAGACTTCTAGACAAGGAGTTATGCCTTTCGGAAGATTGCACTGTTTCTGCTGGAATCTGCCACGCGTACGCGCGGATCACTAATCCACCTATTAATGATTTAACTAGGTTTTGGACCCGTGCATAATGCACGGGAACTTTAATACAATAAAAATGTTTATATATCCGCTACATTGAAAACATATAAACGATTATTTACGTCTACTTGATCAAAAACTTTGTGTTTAAGAGAAATACACATTTATATTAATTATAAAGTTGTTTAACAGATACATGATATTCATATGTTTTGGAAGACTTCTTTCTTTAGAGCAAAACAAAATGTTTAAGAAGCTACTTCATCCGTTCGTAGTCTAATATAACAATGAGATTTTTACACTATTCATTCACTATCATACCCTTTCACTATATATTGTTATTTTTATGTAAAGACAAATATAGTCATGTAGGTTATTGTTAGATTCGTCTTGATATATACTTTCAAAATATCAAATGTGTATAATTTTACTAAATAGTAAATAAAGATATTAATAGTAAAAATTGAGCATTGGCAAGCGTGAAAACCCAATTGCTGCAGTAGAAAAAGAACGGAGGAAGTATAATATAGTCAGAAGCAATTATATCATCATAAGTAAAGCCAACAACACCTTAGGAGGAAGATTGGAATTCCATATTTTCTTCCACAAATCCGATACAATAGAATCGCCAACAACTGTATGGGAATTCTTAAAAAAAATTAATAAAGTGATGGTCTTATTGAGTAGAACATACCAATTTTGGTGTAGCCCCATAGAAAGCCATCATCTAAGGGTTGAGATGGTAAAGGTTAAGGATCTCAACCGCCTCAACAGGGAGAAAATTTGCACGAACTTGGTTTTCATCCCAGTAACCGGGGGGGGTCAATCGTCTCAGAAACTCTCTCTACATTACATCTTCATTTTTTCCTCGAAATGGCCTTAAAGTATTAGACTTCCCATTATCTTTCTGATATAGGAGTACTATTAGGCAATTTTTACCAATGACTGAGAAATGGCTACATAAAATTGGCCATGACTGAGAACTGGTCTCGGGAGATACAAACCCACCATGCGATAGGGATTGTCCTTGACTTTTGACACACGACCAACTAAAATTGCCTTTTTTGAAACCTCAGAGGAAATTTGTTCCATCTGACGGAATGAGTACCATACGGGGTATAAATACCTTATTCCACGTTGCTACCTAAAATGACCACAATTTCGATGATATATTGTATCATACTTTATTCCCCATTTCATCTGGTGGAATGAGTATCATACAGGGTTTCCCCACTCTACTTTTTTCCTAAATACCTTATTCCCCGTTGCTACTTGAAATGATCACAATTTCGATGATATATTGTATCATACCTTATTTCCCATTCCATCTGACGGAATGAGTATAATACAGGGTTTCTCAATTTACTTTTCACCTCCCAAAGACTACCTCAAGTGACTTCAATGGTCCACAATTAACCCTTATTCATTAATTTCTTCCTAAAACCAATTTTCGAATATATTAAGCGAACTAAAGTTTTAATATTCATTAAGACTAATTTAGAAAATGTAAACAAATATAAATACGCACTACTTGTATAATATATGTGTGTTTTATAGGTTCTTTATAAGATGTACATTTCAATATTATCTTCTACATCAATGAAAAAAAAAAACCAAAACAAAGTTAAATAAATTAACAACTTTTCCAATTCAATAACTTTATTTGATCTTTTCAAAACAGTTTCACTCTATTATAAACCAATTAAACTTGAATACTTATAAATCCCCCTTTTTTTTTACATATAAGCTTGACAATTAACTCATCTTGTTGATTCACCTTCTAAATTAGTGTCGCAATGCTCATTAGATATCTCTCTTTCCAGTCTAATATCGTCCACACGATTTATGGTTTAAAAATTGTAACATTACTTTTATATAAAATTATAAGATAATTATTTTACTTGTAGTTCCCTAAAATGACCACAATTTTGATGATATATTTTATCTTACATCATTCCCCATTTCATCTAACTGAATGAGTATTATACAATATTAATTATATAAGAAAATCATGGCGCTGCTTAACTTTAATGATGAATAAGTGAGAAATATCTATTTTAGCAAGGAAACTATATTTAATCATGCATATAAGAAATAATTATTGATATCCTATAATGTCAACTACTTCATGATTCACTCATACTTTCATATATAATTTGAGTTTAGGATGTTAAATTTATAACAGTTATATTAGTTTTTTTTTTTGCAAGAATAATTAGTTAAAGAATATTGGATTATATTGAAGAAAAATAATTACTATTCTTAGTTTCTTAATACACGCAACATATTTCTTTTTGGGATATTTCATAAAACTTGCAAAATAATTCGCAAACTATTATAAAAATTAAAGAAAGCTTTATTTTATAATTTAAGCACATGTGTCATGTTTTCACTCTCTCTCCTACTCTTTTATTTTATAATTTTTATAGAATGGGCCAAATTCAAAGTGTGTGAATTTTCTTTAAAAATGATATTAGTATCAAGCGTAAGTTCATAAGTGTATGTACTTATATCGTTTGTTTCATTTGAATGTAAGAATGTGGGAAAATATTTGAGTGACCCTAGTCCCTAAGCCTAAGGTTGTCAACCTTCTTAGTCGCAATAATAGAATAATATATTAATATATATCCAATAAATTGGAGAGAGAATTGCCATAGATTAATGTTTTAATGTACTCTTGACCTTAACTTTTTAGTAGTGAGAAGAATATCCATTTTTATCTTTAAACAACTTATCTTGTCTGACATTTTCTTAATTCTCCCTTAAGTTGTCTGAAAAACACTTAATTATTATATCTAAATTTGTTTAATCTTATCTAAATTTTCCAAACTTATATTATCATAGTTATGTCAAAATTAGTTAAAGTAGACAGATGCTTATATATTGGTTTTCATTTTTTTTTACCTAATTCAATTTCTTGAACATATATATAGATGAACTCTTATTTTACCTCTCTCACTTTAACTTTGTTTTTTTTAAAAAAAATACTTTTAGTATGTATTGGTCATGGATATGATTTTTTTATGATTATCATATTAGCTTACCTAAACCACTTTGGGACTAAAAATTGAATATTTGAGTTGTTATTGTTTTTGTTATATGTAATCTCTAGTCATAATCATGGTGTGTTATATTTTTTTCAACAAAATCATCTTTTTATTTCTTGTTTGGTAATAAAATAAACTTGCATTACTATTATTATTACATTTGCATATTTTCTTGAAGGGGCTAGCATCTCATGATAATGGTGTGGTATTCATTACCAAAAGTGAATAATATATAAAAAAAAAACTTATTAGACCAATGTACCCATTGGCTTGAAATTAGGTAATTTTTAAATTAATTATATTATATAAGTTTGATAGGTGTGATGAAAAACTTAAAGTTGTTATACCAACGCACCCATTGGCTTGTACTTAGCTAATATTTGTTTTATATTTGAAATTTCATATTTTGACTTTTTGAGTATCTTGTATTAGTGAAAAACTTAAAGTTGTTATATCAATTCATCTTTTTCATTGTATATTTTCTCTCTCCTCTAAATTGGTATTTAGCTTGAAAATAATTCCATAACTGGTTTTTGTGAAAATAATAAGAATGACCGCTAAGATAATATATGATTTTCGTTTAAAAAAAAAAGATAATATTTGATTTGTTTCCTTAATTGATAATTGGTTGATTGATTCCTTTAGTTATTGTAGTTGATATTATTTCCTTCATTGTTACACAATCGGAGGAATTAATTGATTATTGTTAAAATTATTTTTAGCAATGCCACGTGGCATAAGCAAGCATTAGGTCGAAAAGTTGAGGGTGAAGGAGAACAGAGGAAGGTTGAGGTCTTGCCACGTAGGACAATTTTTTCTTGCTTTAATATTATATATGATTAAGACTTTTCTTATCTTGTAAATTACTTCCCAAGTCATATTAGGTTATTGAATATCTATTTAGATAGGTTTTCAGTCTCTCTCTCTCCTCCTCTCTCTCACGTTATTTTCTTAGGTTTTAGGTTTTAGTTTTCTCTCCTCTCTTTCTCTCTAACCGTAGTTTTTATTCTTTTTCATTAATTCATGAGTTCTATTAGTTTCTTTCATTGATTTCTTTAATTATGTTTTCTTTTATAGTTTTAGATTTCATTATTTATTTCATGATAGAGTAGTTTCTTTTATCTATGGTTAAGTTGAACCCTAGTATGATTTAATTCATGATTGTTTCTTTAAATTCTCATATTAATTGTTAATTGTTCTTGCTTAATTGATTGTTCATATTCCAATACTAGATTAGGGATAACTAGTATTGTTATGATTCCATTGTCTTGATCACAACGGGAGTTGGATTTTGACGGATTTGAGTATTTCAATTAAGGACATGAAGTTCTCCACGGGAGTAGGTAGAATGGATTGTTAGGAAGTTAAAATGTCGTGTTTAATGTCTTTAATTTGCATGATTCTACGGGAGTAGGCTTGAATGCATATTAGAGAAGCCATAGATACTCGCGAGAGGACTATGGTACTTTATAGGGTGGACTTTTCCTTGTGAACAGTTAATTGATTAATTTGGGGTAGGAATTAATTTGTATTACTTCGTGCTAGTGGGGATACTTAACTGTAGAGTCTTTTATTTATATATTGATTAGTATAGTTTTCGACCATTATTGATATTAATCTCCTTTAGTCTTACCATTATTTAAGAGCTAATCATAGAACAACTTTCTCTCTGTGGGATCGACTCTAACTTACCCTACTACATAGTTAGGAGGATTAGTTAGGTTATTTATTTTTGTTAGGTGCGCGACACGCCTATCAAATTTTGGCGCCGTTGTCGGGGATGGCGGCTGGTGTACAGGTGGATGGATAGACGTTGGTGGCTTGGGCCGCAACTAGCACCGTTTGGGCGGCGAGCAGGAGGCCGACGAGTCGCTCGTGTTGGCGAGCGAGATACATGGAGTGTGCTGCTGCGATGTGGCGCAGTACCGGGCGCAAAGCGGGATGGAGGCGAACATTCCTGTGGCAGAGGCGCCGGCAAAAAGATCTGGCGCGAGTGGTGGTGCAGTCTGTGTCGCGAGATTCCGGCGAGAGTGGGAGCGTGGGGGTGTCGGCCGATTTATGCTGGTCGTCGGTGATGGTGACGTCACTGTCGTGTAGAGGCTGGTGAAAAAAAATCAAAACCAATCAATTTAGTTCACAAAACGCAAATATTCACAAAACCACAAAAAAACCAAAGTAAAAAAAAATATTCACAAAAGAGAAAAAAAAATATTTACAATTTAGTCTCACCAACAATAAAAAAACTAAATAGAACAAAACCGTCTCCCCGGCAACGACGCCAAAATTTGATAGGCGTGTCGCGCACCTAACAAAAATAAATAACCTAACTAATCCTCCTAACTATGTAGTAGGGTAAGTCAGAGTCGATCCCACAGAGAGAAAGTTGTTCTATGATTAGTCCTTAAATAATGGTAAGACTCTAACTTTTTATAATTTCTCTACCAAAGCCTTGCTAAGTGGAGTAGCATTAAAGTTCATATTTTGAGCTTGTGTTTGTGGTTTTTCGGTAATTATTGGAAGAAAATATGTTGAAAAAAAAATGCTTAAAATTATAGTGTGAAAGTGCAAAATGAAAATAATGATGAAGAAGTTATGAAGAGTAATTCTGAAAAATTGAAAAAAAAAGAAGAAAGAAGTGAAAAAGATTGAATAAAAGGTGAAATAATGTTTGTCGGAGTTGATAAAGATCGGTATTATCTTGATTTATTGGCAATGTATTGATAAAGATCGGTATTATCTTGATTTATTGGCAAGGAAAAGTCCACCCTATAAAGTACCATAGACCTCTCCCGATTATCTATGGCTTCTCTAATATGCATTCAAGCCTACTCCCGCGTGGAATCATACAAATTAATTAAAGACATCAAACACGACACTTTAACTTCCTAACAATCCATTCTACCTACTCCCGTGGAGAACTTCATTCCTTAATTGAAATACTCAAATCCGTCAAAATCCAACTCCCATTGTGATCAAGACAATGGAATAATAACAATACTAGTTATCCCTAATCTAGTATTGGAATATGCACAATCAATTAAGCAAGAACAATTAACAATTAATATGAGAATTTAAAGAAACAATCATGAATTAAATCATACTAGGGTTCAACTTAACCATAGATAAAAGAAACTACTCAAGCATAATTGAAATAAATAAACAAACTACAAAAAAATAGTTAAAATTCATAATAGGAAACAAAGAGAAAAGAAGAAGAAAATAAGTACTTGAATTAATGGAAGAAAGGTAGAGTATTGGAGAACAATGAAGATCTACAAGTTTCTCTCACTAACTTCTCTCTAAAAACCCTAAAAAATGTTTACAATAGACTCCCCCTCAAAATAAGGTTTTAAAGTCCTATTTATAAGCTAAGAATAATATAAACCGACATAAGTTAGGTCACGCGAAAAACACGACACTACAGCAGGTTGCACGGGCAAGAAACTTCTTGCACGGGCGTGTAGGATCGTGCACGGTCGAGCGGAATCTCACTCGGTCATGCGTGCAGGGCAAAAGCTTTCGTGCCTTTCCATTGCAGGTCGCACGGGCGTGCATAAACCCGCACGGGCGCGCGAGCGAAACCGAGAATTTCGCTCAACTTTGAATAGGTAAAACTTTTGTTCCAGAACTTTGTTTGGTACCTGTAATATATAGTTGGAAAGCTCTTCAAGTCTTGTTTCCAACCCAATTGGAATCACATAATTATCATTTTTGTATCAAAAGTTATGGTTAAAATGGTGCAGATGTGTAATATTTCACACAAGTGCATGAAGTCCTTTGTATCTTCTTCAATTCCAATCCGTTTTGAGCACATAATATATCGTTTTGATGGTAATACAAGTGATTTGATCATCATGTCTTTAAAAAGGAGTCCAAAGTACCTAAAATTACATCAAAACACCAAACAACCCGTGAAAGCATCGTAGCTTATAAAAAGGGACCTAAATATGCATAAATGCAATGTAAATGCTCTAATGCTACATGAAAATGCACCCTAATATGCCTATAAATGATGTTAGAATATGCACTTATCAGGAAACCTCGGCATTGGGGGAAAAGGGTGGTCCGGCTGTGGCAATAAAGGGGGGAGGGGGTGATGGTGGTTGGCAGTGAAGGGGGAAGGGGGTGATGGTGGCTAGGGGAGGAGAGGGGGTGGTAGGATGGGTGATTATGGTGGGGGAAGGTTTGGGGTTCTTTTAATTTCAAAATGAGTTTTTTGTAATTGAAAAATCAATTTTTTAATTAAAAAATGATTTAAAAATGTAATAAGGTTAAAGAAAATAAATAAAAATAGAGTAGAAGGTTACCAAATAGAGGAAAGATAAAAATTGTCTACCAAATAGAATTCAAAAAAGTTGAGGGTCACCATATAGAATTTCCCTATATAAAATTACCCTAAAATTGCTAAAAGTTATCCTAAAATTACTAAAAGTTACCCTAAAAATGGTAAAAACTACCCTATAAGTGGTAATAGTTACTCTTATGATAAGTAAAGTTATCCTTGAAATATATAGAAGTACCCTTAACATAATAAAGTTACCCCAAAACTGGCAAAAGTTACCCTAAAAGTGTTAAAAGTTACCCTAAAGGAGTTAAAAGTTACCTTTGTTTTCAGTTTTCATATTAAGAGCGATTTTCAGCGGATCCCACCCCTATATATATATATATATATATAGGGGCAAGATCACATGAGAATGCTCTTTACATGATAAATGAGAATGAATCTCAACCACATGATTGAACTAGAGTTACAACACTTCTTCATTAGAGTTATACCCCCCTAAAAATTTTGAGCCCAAAAAAAAAAAATTTTTTTTTAATTTTTTTCTTCTAATATTCTTTTTTTGGAGTTACAACACTATCACTACTACATTTTTAATCAAAGGCAATGGCTAAAATATGCTAATGCAACGCATTAGTATGTACCGTTGCAGTAGGAGTATCTAATGCAACGGCTCTTGTGAAACTAGTTGTGTAGATTGGGCTAGTGCAACGGCTCTGTCGTTGCCGTTGCAGTAGATGTAGTTATGGCAACGGCTATAGTCATTTAATGTACCATACGGAATTTGGCGGAATAATTTGGCTTCCCTCAATATTTTTTCACCTAATTTCAAAAGTTTTATCTCCCAAATTCTTAGCTTTCCCTCAATTTTATTTTGCAAAACTCGAACCTCACATATCTCCCATATTCATCTCCCAAATTCTTAGCTTTCCCTCAATTTTATTTTCCAAAAATTCGAACCTGAATATTTTCCCCAAAATTATACCAATTTTCGTATGTACTTCACACAATCAACTGTTAGGGTCTGCGAAATAGGCGAAATTTTCAATCCTAAATGCAATTGTTAGGGTTTGCGATTTAGGCGAGCAAGGGTGCGAGATTGAGGCGAGCAAGGATTGTGATTTCAACTCACGGCATACTCAAGGTTCAACGCTATTAGCAGTATGTACTCCTTAAATTCATAATCAAACTTTTGTCGATTTCAACACTTATTTGTTCATTATTGCAATAATGCGTAGTAACTAGAGATGTTATTTTCTCATCGACATTGATAACGTAAATCAAGATCAATAAACTTTGACTACAAAGAGTCGAATAAGGTCTGTACAACGTATGAGCAGTACTGTACTCATGTACTGTACTGTACAGCAAGAGCAGAAAACCTCACTGGAGAAAAATAAACTATTTGAGCAAGAATAGCAAGTTTCATACTTGCATGTTCAGTAATTTGATTAGGGAACCACTTCTAAGTGGTATGTTCTGGATTCACTTATTTATTTTGTCCTATGTTTTTAGAATAATGAAGATTCGATTCCAGGTTAGGTCTTAGGAAGCATAACCATTTAATTTAATGGAACAGCAGTGTCAGACATTTTACTTTGCAGCTGTCAGGATTCAACTTGAGAATGATTAATCTGTTGTTTTATTATTAGTATTTGCTTTTTGTTTTTTGTGAGAAAATGCTAAAGTAGATAATATTATTCTCTTGCAAGAATATGAATACGGTCTAGATTGTTGGGGTATGCCATTGAATCGAGATTGTTACTGCCATTGAGTCGCAAGGTTGCGATTTTCAACCCAGAAAAGAGGAGCGAAATTTTTCAAGCCAAAGTTGCGAAACACGGTATCTTCCATTTTTTTGAAAAGTTTATTTATTTTTCCAGATTTTCAGCATTGATTTTTTTATTACAAATTGCAAATTAGAGTTTTGAGTAACGCTAGTGACTTGATTTCATTTTTCATTATTAGCTTAATAATATGATGAATGCAAATGTTAGTTTCTCCTTTTTGCTTAGTTCTTCATGCTACTGTATTTTTAGAAAGCAGAGTCAATGAGCTAAACTTCTTGCTGCATCAAAACACTTGGAACCGATAAAGGAAGAAGATAAGATTACTTCCATTTTTTTTGTTGCATCATGCCACTGTAATTCTTGGATTGAATTTGAGTATTTTTTTTTTATTATTATTTAGATTTGTGTGGTATTTTGATAGTGAAGTGGAAATCTTGGTGTAGGTTTTATGTGTTTTCTTCATTGCTGTGGGTTTCCGAAAGTGTGTGTATTTTCGTGGGTTTCATGTGTTTTGTGTTTGCCATGGCTCTGGATTTTCTTTGTGAGGTAGAAGACAGTAGCTAGTAGGGTGCAACTATGACAGAGAAATAAAACATATAAAAATAGTGATGCAGAAGAGCTTCTACAGTTATGTGAGTGTGTATGATCAATTGCAAGTTGTAAACCCCAATTGCTATTCCTAATTAAGTTTATAACCAACAAATCTACAAACAAATAATGCTACTTGAAATTTGTATACAGAGAAAAATCAGTTCACCTCACTTGGATTTCTATTTTTCGGATACACTAGTCTAATGGATAAAAGAAATAAGCAGTGGTGGACGTTTCCTAGATGGAGTGATGAATATGAACAAGGAGCTGATGAATATATTGAAATGGCTTTTGCTAGCAAGTCACAAGGAAATGAAATTTGTTGCCCATGTGGTTCTTGTCATTTTAGATATTGGCAATATAAGGATGTCGTGAAAGATCATATAATTTGCAACGGTTTTGTTCCCAGAAGAGACAAGTTGTTAGATTTAGGGATGGACATTGAAGGAGAAAGGGCGGTGTTTGATCACGACGAGTCACCAAACATGAACGATGATATACAGGGGTTGTTACATGATACTTTGAGAGAGGGACCAAATGATGAGGCAAAAAAATTTTTAAAGTTAGTTGAAGAAGGTGAGCAAGAACTTTATCCAGGATGCAAAGGATTTTCTAAACTTTCTTTCACAATTCGACTATTTATATTCAAGTGTGACCACAAGTTAAGTAATACAGCAATTGCAGAGTTGTTAGAGTTTTTTAGGGATGTGCTACCCGATGCCAAATTGCCTTCATCTTTTAACGAAGCGAAGAATGTGCTGAAAGTTTTAGGTTTGGATTATTATACTAAGATAGATGCATGTCCCAATGATTGCATGTTGTATTGGGAGGAGCATGCAAATGCAACAAGTTGCCATGTTTGTGAGACTCCTAGGTGGAAATCAAATGATAAGGAGAAACCAAATGGGAAGACCCATAGAATTCCCTTAAAGATTCTAAGGTACTTTCCAATCAAGAAGAGGTTCCACAGGCTATTCATGTGTCCGGAAACTGCAAAGCTCATGACTTGGCATGCAAATGGGCGTGAAAAAGATAATCTTTTACGACATCCAGTGGATGGTCAAGCTTGGAAAAACTTTGACAAGTTGTTTCCAAATTTTGCGAAAGAAACTCGCAATGTGAGGCTTGGATTAGCCAGTGATGGATTTAATCCTTTCAACTCGATGAGTATTGTACATAGTACATGGCCGGTAATCTTGATCAATTATAATTTGCCCCCATGGATGCTAATGAAGCCCGAGTTTTTGATGCTATCATTACTTATTCCCGGCCCTTTATCCCCTGGTAATGATATCGATGTATATCTACAACCACTAATCAAAGATCTTAAGGATCTCTGGGATTTCGGGATAGAAACGTACGATGCTTCTAGTAATCAAAGGTTTGACATGCATGTAGCCTTGATGTCCACTATTAGTGACTTTCCGGCATATGCAATGTTGTCGGGATGGAGTACAAAAGGAAAACTTGCATGTCCGTGTTGTCATTATGAAACAGAAGCTAAATTTTTCAATCACAGTCACAAGCATTGCTACATTGGGGTTACCGTAGATTTTTGGATTCATCACATCCTTGGCGTTATGACAAGAGGAATTTTAATGGGCAAATTGAGGAAAGAAATGCACCTGTTCGTTTGAAAGGGACAGAAATTGTTGAGCTACTTCGTGATTTTCCAATTAATTTTGGAAAGAAGCAGAAGAAGGAGAAGAACCCTAATGATACAAATCCATGGAAAAAGCTGTCTATACTTTTTAACTTGCCTTACTGGAAGCATTGTTCAATTCCTTATAATCTTGATGCGATGCATATAGAAAAAAACGTATGTGATAACGTCATTGCGACATTGTTAGACATACCGGGGAAGAGCAAGGATCATAAAAATGTTCGTAAGGATTTGAAAGAACTTAACATGATGCCAGAGCTTCAACTTATAGAACTCGAAGATGGTAGCGAAACAATGCCACGATCACGCTTTTGGATGACAGTAGAACAAAAGCGTTTGTTTTGCCAAATGATAAAAAATGCAAAACTACCGCAAGGCTATGCTTCAAATATTTCTCGATGTGTGCAAGTTGGAGAAAGGAGAATATCTGGATACAAGAGCCATGATGCTCATTTTTTAATGCATTATTTGCTTCCACTTGCTGTGAAGACAACACTACCCGAAGATGTTGCAACTCCCTTAATACGATTGTCTAACTTCTTTAAGGGTATATGGAAAAAAAGCCATTAACCCTCAAGATCTTGACATTATCCAGTCTGAGATAGTTGAAATTCTTTGTCAATTTGAAGGGATTTTTCCACCTACTTTTTTTGACATAATGGTACATCTTCCTATTCACTTGGTGGAAGAAATCAAGCTTGGTGGACCTATTGCAGTAAGGTGCATGTATGCAATTGAGAGGTATCTTCAAGAGTTGAAATCTGATGTTCGGAACAAGGGTCGTCCCGAGGGCTCAATGGCCGAAGGTTACTTAGCCAAAGAAGCCTCTAGATTCTGCGCTAGGTACTTAAATCGGCCGAAATCTCCTTCAAATAGTGGTTTGAATCTTAGTCCTTCACTACAGTTTCTTACTAAGGTTGGACACCCTGTAAGAGGAAAGGGAAGGACCACAAAAAAGAAGCAGTTAGGGTTTATGATTGATCGCACCACATGGGCGCAAGCTCATCGATATGTCTTATTTAATTGTCATTGTGACGAAGTTGAGGGCTACATCAGGTAAAATATTTGAATATATTGTGGTCTTTAACTTTTTTTTTCCCTTTTGTATGACTTTTTGTGGTATTAAGATACCTTTTAATTACAGTGAGCACAAGTTGTCTGTAAGCTGCCAAAGGAAAAGGAAATGGGAAACTGCTCAAAACCACAACAAGGATTTTGTGAATTGGTTTAAGGAGAAGGTTGATTCCAAGATTGAACAATGTGAATCTGTTTCAGACCATGTCAAATGGTTAGCAAAGGGGCCATCTTATGTTGCTAAAAAGTATAGTGGATACTCCGTTAATGGTTATAGGTTTCATACCATGAAGCGCGATGCAAATGCTGTAACTCAAAATAGCGGAGTCACTTTAACAGCTTTGACACCAGCTTTGCTAGTAGTAAAGATCAAAATCCAGTAGAGGGAGATGTCATCTATCATGGTTCATTAGAAGAAATCATTGAGATATCTTATCATGGTCATTTTAGTGTTGTCTTATTTCGATGTATGTGGTTTCATTCACAAAAAGACCATTATGGGCTTACTTTGGTTAATAAAAACAAGATCATTTGTGAAGGAGAACCATATATTTTGGCATCTCAAGCACATCAAGTGTTTTATGTAGAAGATCTAACTAAGGCGGGTTGGTATTTTGCTGTTCAAAACATACCTACAGAACTATCTGATGGTATTTTACATAATCTTCTATAAATTATCTTGAAATGCATATTCTCATATTATTAAGATTTTTATCTTATATTCATCACTTATATGCTTTTGCATTTTGTCTTTATTTACAGATGAAAGGGACGAAGACTAAATGTACCATTACAAACAATCAGATGCCGGAGTATGAAAGACAACGACTACAGAAATTGAAATCGAATGCTGAAAGAATGAAGGCTCGAGGTTTAGAAAGCATCGCAAATAAAATACTCCAGAACAAGTATGAAGCTTTTGTAAGTACATGGCCTAATGAGGAATTATTCTCAGATGAGGACGAGTTCACACATGAATCTGAGAGTGATGATACTGAGGATGTAACTGACACTCGTGGAAAGAGTAGGTTCAAAAGTAACTCGAAGGTTTGATACCCAACTCTTGTTCTTTTATGTCAATTATTTAGAAAAAATGGCATGTCCCCCCCCCCAACACTCTGCTGCCCCCATGCACTGCCCGACCTTGCTAACCCCCTCCAGATTGCTGTTTATTTATTCATGTCCTACTTCACATAGCAGTTGGATGTATCGGTCTGAATTGAGGTTTTTTTCATTATGAAATAAGTAAAAGTTGACCTGCTTAATCTTGTTTGTGATGTGGGAACATACTTCTTTTTAAGTAATAAATAGCTTGACTTAAGTAAGATCACGAGTTTTGGCCAAAATGTGGGTCTATTTTAGTTTAGGGTGGATCTAAAGTGTTTTGGCAATCCACGAAAATGTGGGTCTATTTTAGTAAGATCACGAGTTTTTGGCCAAAATGTGGGTCGATACTGAGGATTTGTTATTGTATGATTGCAGAGTGTAACCGTCTCCGTGCCGAGTTATATGAACGATCTAAGAATTGGTTTATGACTTGTGTCGAAAATTCCTTTTCAAATGATCTTCCAAGCTTCCATGGCTATGTCAGAATTTTCTGTTCAATAAACACTTTGGCTATCGATTACGGTTAATTAACAGATGATCTATGTTTTATGGTGAATCTTACGCTTATAAAAAGCTTTTCAGATTTCTCTGTTGATGTAAGGTTTTCGTGTATTTGGATTCACTGAAATCTTGTGCATATATAATTAGATGCTTATTAGCCTAAATGTTATTGTTATGTAATACTATATGCATTGCTTTAAATCAGATTATATCTGTAAGTCTGATATGAGTTATGTCCCACCCCCTACAGACCCCCCTGCAGACCCCCTGTTGCCCCACCCCCTACAGACCCCCCCGTTGTGCCCCACCCCCTACACCCCCTGCAGACCTCCTGCTGACCTCCCCCTACAGACCCCCTGCAGACCCCCTGTTGCCCCACCCCCTACAGCCCCCGTTGTGCCCCACCCCCTACAGACCCCCTGAAGTGCCCCACCCCTATAGACCCCCTAATGTGCCCCACCCCCTAATGGGTCTATTTTTTGATTGAAAGAAGCTGGATTGCACGAAAGGTGAAATAGGGGATTCTCCGTCATCCCAAGTAGTATCCATGGCTGATTTTGTGCAGAAAAATGGTAAAAAGCAACAACGAGACATAGTGCAACATCTTGAAAATCGTAAGACAAGTAGCTCCTTGAGAAATGCCCGTGAAAAAGCTGAGCAGATTTGCAACGGAATGCTACTACAGCACCTCAAAAGCTTCCAATATTAGCAAAACCATGCCCCATGTCACAGAAAAAGCAAAAGCAGAAGGCATTTTGTAAACCAGGCTCCATGTCTGCATATCGTGAATTTAGGAAGAAGCAATTAGAAAACAAGGAGCAAAACAATGATTTAGAAGCTTCTATGGTCAATGAAAGTGCTATGGTCATGACTAATCCTTCTACACTATCAAGAGTCAATGAGGATGAAAATGCAAATGACTTGGAGATAACGGAAGATGAAAATGCACATGAGTTTGAAGTACAGGAAGATGCTGAAGGTACATACTAATTCAATCACCTTTCGTTTAAATTGCTTATTTCTTCTTTTAATCCCTTGAATATTTATAAATCTACTAAACACTATATGGCAAACTCATGTTGAATAGCTCCTAGAAACAAGAAGCATAGAGGCCCAACAAAGTTACCAAAGGTTCATGCGCGTACAACTGAAGAGCGCAAAGTTATTATATTAAACTCAGCTGGCCAACCAGTAGGACCTACACAAGAGATTGTCGACGAGTTTAGCCTCTTCTTTAGGAACAGTGGCTAGGGATCCTGAGCTTGCGCCACTAAATTACCGTCACTTCCCTAGTCTCCCACACGTATGTGGGGATTATATCTTGGTTTGTCTTCCCACATTTATCTTTATATTTTTACAGTTTTAGATAACCTACTGTGCACCAATTTCAGATTTTCATTTCAATTTATTGTTTAGGAGAAGTACTTGGTTCCTGATGAAGGAAGAAAATGGGTAATGGAAACCATCAATGCGAGTTGGCGTGGTTTATAAATGTAGAGTAAAGAAGAATCACTACTATGCATATAAGACTGATGCTTTAAGATGGGAACATCGCCCAAAAACAATTTCAGAATCGCAATTTAGAGATCTGTTGGACTATTGGGATTGTTCAGTAGTTGAGGTAGTATATGCATTTTTTGGTGCGCTTAACCTTTGTCCAAAACTAATATGATTAAAAGCTTGGTTGTTTTGTTTATATAGGAAGAAAGCAACATCAACAAAGACAATCGTGGATTGCTAAATGATATGCACACCATGGGTCCTAAGTCGTATGCATCATTACGTCATAAGCTGGTAAATTCTCTTTTATTTCAACTTCCTTTTTGTTAATGATTTGTTATTCTTCAGAATAAACAATAATCTATACTATGAAGATATAACAAAGATTCTCTCTTTCAATGTGTCTTTAATAGCAACAAGAGGATAGTAATAAGCAAGAACCTTCTCATGGTAAGGTATACAGAGAATCAAGGAGAAGAATTCCCGGAAAAACATATTCCACTAGCTATGAGGAAACTACAGAAAATATTGTGAGTTACTAAGTTTAATATCTTTATGCATATGTTCCATAACTTGGTAATAATAAAACGAATTAACTTTACTTTGATAGGCCAAGATGGATGCTCTAGATTCCATCCAAAATGAAGAAGGCAACTCTAAGGATCCTTATTTTGAAGTGATAAAGAATCCCAAGCGCAATAGTCGATTACACCTTTATGGGAAAGGTGTGACGAAGAATAGTTTAAAGAAAAGAAACACAAACGTGGGATTCATATTTCCTCAGGAATTCATACAAAGTATGCGGACACAATTGGCGGAGGAGATTGCACCGAGTGTGGCATCAATGATTCTATCTCAGATTCGAGAAGCTAATCCAGAATTAAATATCGTCATTCCGAATTTTCAGATCACGCCAGCACCAAGGGATGAATCTAGTGCTCCAAATAATACCAATGAACCAAATGGCCAATCATCTATTGGGACACACTCTTTACATCAGGTAATACCACATTCTAGAACAAGATTTTTTGTGAGTTGTTTCCCCACCTCACTCACTGCCTTTTAAGCTAATTTTAATTTTTATATAGGCAGTTAGCTCTTATTTCAACAGCTTACAGGGGAAAGAATTAAACTTTCACTAGATTTCATTGTTGTTCATTGTTTATGATTCTTTTGCTTTTGACTAGGGATAACGGGTTAAGCCTATGCTCATCTTTGTCATTCAGGTCGGGTCCTGATCCTGAGCCTGAGACTCTTCTGCCAGGCATGTAAGAGGCTGGGTTAAGCCTATGCACATCTTTGTCTATATTTGAATGACTTAAACTTGCAATAGCAGCAAAGAAATTATGAATCAATGCTAAAGGGTCTCCTTGTGGTGAAGTTTGTAAATGAAAAAAATCTAAGAATCTTGGTGCACGATAGAAATTAAGCATCTGATGGAGGGGATACTTTGATGAATGAAAGTCGCATGTTTATGTTCTTATTAAAGGCTAAACAAAGATTGGTTCATCATTAAAGTTCAGAAAATTCCTATGCTTTTCTTGTTTCTTCCTTTACTGTTTTTCTTTTCATTTCATTCTTTTCTCTTCTCCTTAGAATTAGGTTTTTTCTCTCCCTCCCCTTATTTTAGCTTTTCTCCCACATAAGACAGTTATACCTTAATAATTTAGCACTAATCCCTTACAATCTTGGCTCTGCTGTTGTTTTTAAAAAGTTGGTTCCTGGATTTGTTAAGAGTGGCAAATGAGGTTCATATTATAACATGTGAGTCAAATGAACCAATTAGAAGATATGAAACATCAGCAGGGTTGTTAACATCAATGCAGTTTCCATAGCTCTTGACTGAGCTGTTGCCTTGTATACAATGTATTTAGTTTTCTTCTTCCAGTAGGCAGCAGCGTGCTTTCATTTATTTACAAAGTGCAGAGAACATGGCTCTTTAAGGCAAACAGAAAACCAAACGTGTAGCGATTTCTTGTGATATTCTCTAGTATCAACTGCCTTTGAGGTTCCAATGGTATCATGTACCTTTGGATTTGTACAGAATGTAGGAAATGAAGGGTTATGTTGTTGCTAGTTTTCTGAGTGAAGCTTACTGGCTGATTGCATCAAGTGTCTTCTAGAATTTCGAGGAGCTTTAGTACTTGCAACTTATGGATGGGAATTTAAGCTGCTACTGAAAGGCTAGTTTCATGATTTTGTGAGTTGTGAGCCAATTCAAATGATAGGAGTTGCTGGCTTAGGTTGCCACTCTGCTATCCGCTATTCGTGGCTGTACCATAGAATTTTGTTTATTTGAAGATGGGCCGTAAGTTGTGGAGCATAAGGTTTCCATGGTTGTTCTTAGCATAATGATTTCCTGAAATGGAGATTGTTGTAATTGTCATGTGAAAGAATGTTGTAAAAAATCACGGGTCTTGCTTGATGCTTGCTACTGAGTGTTTAAAAGCAGAAACAGCTTGCCTTTTCTTCTCTTTTCCCCTTTTTAATATTATTGTGGGGGAGGGGGGCGGGGAGGATATGTGGATTGTGGAGCTACAGTCTAGGTCTTGGCTACCATCTTGACAAACCTTACCAACTAGTCTTTCAATTTACATTATGTTCTAAATCATTGGGGGTTTACACTCTGGTTTGGCTGCATTATGTCTGACAACATGAAAATTAGAAGCCCCCTCCATTCATTCTAAGCATGCTGATTGAAGATTAATTAAGAATCCCCCTTGCTCTAAGAAGTTATTTGGCTACTATACCATAGTGTCTTTGTCTTAATATGCAAGCAAGGTCAGTTACCTACTTCTAAAGTGGGATGAATGAATTAGATTTATTGATTTATTGCGTTGTCTTAGGGTTTGCAGCGCTATTGCACAGAGCATAAGATTAAGTTGTCATACTCAGGGCATGCACCTAAGAGGAGCACCATGTTGGGATGTCTTATGCAACTTAGGATTTCAACCTGCATGAGAGATTAGGCTTACAAGAGTTACAATCATGTCTTGTTTTGATCTAGCCTAAACTTATTGAATAGACCACTTTCAGATATTATGCCTTTCCGATATAATTAGCCGATGTTTAGATTCAGTAGGTAGAGTTAAATTTTCATCTAGTCTAAAATCCAATACGCTAACTGCTATTTGCTAATAGAAGTATCTCATTATAGTTGAAGAGTGGTTAAATATCAAGTAGTATATTTAAGTATCAGTAGGTTGAAGAGTGGTGAAATATGAAGTAGTATATTTAAGTATCAGTAGGTTGGAGGATGTAATTTTCATGTCTTGTTAGTGAGATTGTTTTCTGTAAAGCTATTCTGTGTCCAATTTATGCACCTATTTCTTGTGTATGTTCTCGTGTTTAGACAATTAGTTATCACAACTTGTGTTTACACAATGATTTTATTGTATTGAATGTTGTTCAACAACGAGGTTTTATTGTATTGAATAAAATTTTTGTACTAACATATAATTATATTTTTCGAATATATGATGTAGGTGAATAATGACGCAAATTTAGAAGACCGATCGTAGATATCCTACATTCAATGACGTATGGTGGAGGATCAGTTTTAACAAAAGGGATATGGTGGAGGATTAGTTATCCTAAGAAATTTCTATAACCGATTAGTTTTTGTATGTAGTACTCAATATTTTTAACAAAGGGATATGGTGCATGGAAGCTAGTTATTATTAATCTATTGTTACGTTGTACGTACGTATGGTTAACATGATTTGATTTAGTTTATTAGTTTTATACTTCTTTTTGTAAACAATCCCAAGGCTATGGAATAGACTTTCAAGTTTTATAACCTCAAATCTCAATGAGATTCTATTGTCACATATTAGATGTCTATTATTTTTTATTTGCATTATGTACATATATATATATATATATATATATTATATATATAATATATATTATATATATATATATATATGTTTGTGTACACATATATTAGCCGTTGCCTTAGGTTTATATTTGTCATCATTATATAGCCGTTGGATTTGCTATATGTCTAATGCAACGGCTTTGGTAGATAACATGTAGTCGTTGCATTAGGCCTTTTTTACCATCGTCTTAGACCTAAGGCAACGCCAGCAAATGCGATGGTATCAAGCCGTTGCCTTAGGTCTGATGCAACGGCAAAAAGGACCTAAGGCAACGGATTGAGGCGTCGCCTCTGCTCTTTTATGTAGTAGTGACTTTTTCATTACAGTCATATCACTTATTCATAAGAGTTATAATGCCTTATATTCATTCTTATTTCTCATGTATGTATGCATTCTTGTATGAACTCACTTCTCTCTCTCTCTCTCTCTCTCTCTCCTCTCTCTCTCTCTCTCTCTCTTTCTCTCTATATATATATATATATATATATATATATATATATATATATATATATATATATATATATATATATGTGTGTGTGTGTGTGAGAGTAGATTTATGTTTCGAACATACACCAACACTTTTAAGAACATATTAAAAATTTTATTTTTAGAACATATTGAACACTTCGTAGAACATATGCGATGATTCATAGAACAATAACTTATAAAACATATGCTATAATTTTTAGACTATGAATACATCTTTTTACATACGAACCTAATCAACACATATACAAATATTGATATATATACATGTTTTAAAGTTTCAAGCTTACGTCCTAAATTACTTCAAGTATGCTCTAAAATATTTTAAGTGTGTCCCAAATTATTCAAATATGTTCTAAATTATTTTTAACATGTTCCAAATTAGAAAGCAAGTAATTTTCAAATAATTCCGAGAAATTTCGGTTAGTTTTTGGTAATTTTCAGCTAATTTTTGTTTATTTTAATTTCAAAAATGTAGAAAAGAAAGAATACAATACTGTTCATGTTTGATTTTTTTTCATAAATTTTTAAATTAGGAACATTCTAGTGCGACTATTTAGAACATGACAAGAACTATATAGAACACAACAAGAACTATTTTAAACACAGTATGAACTATTTGCAACATGATAAAAACTATTTAGAACATAATAAGGATCATTTAGAACACTAGACAACTATTTAGAACATATGTTTTACTATATTTAGAGCATAAGAACAACCACGTAAAACATCTTTTTTATTATCAAGAAAATAATCACAAAATAACATGGGGAGAAAAATATGTTATGAAACATATGCTCTAAAAATTTAAGTATATACATCCTCAAAAAAAAATTAAGTATGTATCCTAAAAAAAAGTATAATAAATATGTTGTTCTAAAAAGTGTTGTGTATGTTCGAAAAATTCAAGCTTGTTTCGAAAAAAAAAATATTAAGTATGTTCCCTAAAAAAATTATGTTGTTATTAAAAGGTGTTGAATACTCCCTCTGTATTTTTTTTATCTTTCTCACCTATAATCTTGACACTATTCACAATTAGAGAGAATCTTTTAGATTTTTCTTAATGTATAAGAAAAAATATAGTCATGTGGGATCTTGTTTGATTCGTCTCAATGAGTACTTTATTAATATTCAATTATTATAATTTTTACTAATATGTAATGAAAGATATATAATGTAGAATAAGTACATTGGCAAACGTACAAAGTCAAAGTAGGAAAGATAAAAAAATACAGAGGGAGTATGTTCTAAAAAGTTAAGTATATTTCCTAAAAAAAAAGGATTAAGTATGTTGTTCTAAACGTGTTTCCATATGTTCTAAAAAAATGTTCTATATGCTCTAAACCTAAATCTGTTCATACCTTTTGTCTGCTACCAGGCTTCACACTAGGGCCACTGCGACCTCTGCCTCCGGCACCTCTACCTCCATCATTAATACCACGTCCAATGCCTTTTGTCTGCCGCCCAGGGCCATCTTCTCTACCCCTTCCTATCCCACGCCCTACACAGGAGGCTTCCTATAAGGGAGGGGAGGGGCTGATGATGGGCCGGATTGGAGAGGGTTGTAGGTGAGAGAGGTGGGGGCTGCGTATGAGTGGAGAGAGAAGGGGTATGTAAGGTATAGGCCGTAGGAGAAAGAGTCGTAGGGGAGTAAGGGGGGTGCTGTGAAAGCTGGGCAGCACGTGAGAGAGAATGGGGTAGCGGGTGGGCCTGAGTGGCCGTGGGCCCAGTTCTGGCATCACTAATAGGATTAGATGGGGCTGTAATTTCAGGTTGGGGGTCTGTAGGTGGAGAGATGGGATTATGGTGTTGCAATTGATGAATCAAATAAGGAGAAATTTCATTTTCTAAAAACTCATACGCATGAGAGGTAGGAGTATGAAGTTTTGAAAATGGGAATGTTTGTTCATCAAAAATGACATGACGAACAACGAAAATTTTACGGCTTGAGATGTCATAACACTTATACCCTCGATGATCCGGATGATACCCAAGAAAAACACATGGAGTGGATCGTGTTTGTAATTTATGAATGGTAGAGGAAGGAAATAACGAAAAACATAAACACCCAAATACCCGTTAGTGAGAATAACTAGGATTTTTGTGGTAGAGAATTTGAGTAGGAGAGGCTGACCCGAGCACCTTAGAAGGAAGAATATTGCTGAGATAGGTAGCCATGGCAAAGGCATGATGCCAAAAAGAAGATGGCATGGAGGCATGGGCAAGCAAAGTTCGCATTACATTGTTGATGGAACGAATATGTCTCTCGGCTTTACCATTTTGAGGGGATGTATGGGGACATGAAAAACGGAATTGCATACCATGCTTTTGTGCAAATAAGTGAAGAGGCCCATTAACAAATTCTGTTCCATTATCACATTGCAAATTTTTAATGCGTCGTTCAAAATGTGTTTGGACAAAAGTATGAAAAATGGTAAAGATAGAGTAAACGTCAGACTTTTTAGCAATGGGAAACGTCCGCATAAATTTACTAAAATCATCAAGGAGGAGAACATAGTAACCATGCCCATTAGAGCTAACTACAGGCGATGTCCAAAGATCACTATGTACTATATCAAAAGGAAAAATAGTGGACGATAATGAATCATAAAAAGGTAATTTTATTTGTTTCCCCAATGGACAAGATGAACAAAAATTCTGTTTAAGATTATTACAATCAATGAAATGCTTGCTATGAAGAGAGCGTAAAACATTTGCGCCCGGATGCTCTAGACGACTATGCCATAAATTAGGAGAGACAGCAGTGAATGCAGCGGAATGAGAAGAGTGAGGGGCAGTCTGGATGGTGGTCGAGAGTGGATAAAGATCCCCAGTGCTATCACATCTCAGGATTTGTGTCCCCGTCCGTAAATCCTTCACAAAAAAACCAAAAGGGTCAAATTCAATGGAAACTAAGTTATCAGTAGTGAATTTTCGGACTGATATGAGGTTTTTAATGAGTTTGGGCGCATGCATAACATTTTTTAAGGTGATATGGTGATTTGAAGTGGGGATTGTGGTGCTCCCATAACCATGAATTGGAATTAAGTGACCATTACCAACAACAATGTGATGATTATTATTACTCGAATGAAAATAAGAAGATAGTGTACCTTGGTCCGAGGTCATGTGAGAAGTAGCACCGGTGTCTATATACCAATTTCCATCCGGAGGAGTGAGAGTGAGAGTATGCATGGCCGCTTCAATGTCAGTAGGAACGTAGCTCATAGTGGATGGTGTTGGACAAGATGTGCTAGTGGTGTAGGCTTGCTGCTGTGGTCTAGTGCCAAGAATTCCCTGCTGGCCATTGGGCCTAGAAGTATTCGGCCATTGGGCTGTAGGAAATGGACAAGGGGGTGTACCCCATGGTTGTCATGGCCAAGCATAGGGGGACCATGGAAGCTGTCCAGCTGGATGTGGTTGCCACGGAAACTGCAGCGGGTTATTGCCGGCGGTAGGCTGGCCGCGACCACCACCAGCACCACCACGGTGGTTGCGATTCTGCCCTACCCTTTTTCATAGTTTTTCTTCTTGTTTTTATAGTATTATTATACTTGGCATTTGTATTAGAAGAATAGGAATTAGGAGGGCTATAATTACCATTCGAAGTTCCGCCACCAGTAGACATAAGGAGGGCAGCACCAGTAGAGTCTTGAGCGGCATGATGTTTCATGGTACGTTCTGCTAGCTTGATGCGAGAGCGAACACTTTCAAAAGAAGGTAGAGGATCTTGGTTTTGCACATAATCTACCGTACCAGAATATGCAGATGGAAGACCACCGACAAGGCGTAAGACAAGGCGGCTGTTAGCAACCGGAGCGTCCATGTCGGCAAGGCGGTCGGCCAAGGATTTGACGTGGTTGCAGTAGGCCTCGGTGGAGGAGAAGTTCTCAAGTTTAACTGCAGCGAGTTCCTCTTCAAGATGTGTGGCACGAGACCCTTTGTTATCTTGAAATACTTGTTCCAACCTCTGCCATGCTTGAGACGTCGTATCGCCTTTGACCAAGATGGCTTGAAGGAGGTCAGAAGACACGGTGGCATAGATCCATTGTAACACAACGACATCTAGACGGCCAAAAAGATCCGCGTCGGCAGCTTTTGATGCGGCAACCGCAGCCTGAGCTTTTTCCTCCGTAGGAGGAATAATATGATGTAGGAGGTTATGCACCCGTGCTTGAACCATAAACAGCGTAACCCAAGAGTTATAGAGACCACACTCGGTATCCAACGTAATAGGGATGAGGGATTTAACGTTGGTGATGGAAAGAGCGGGATAAAATTTGGGGGGGTCAGGCATGGTGGCTGCACAAGAAAATGAGGAGAGAGAAAAGAAAAGAAAGAAGAAGAGGAAGGCTGCTAGGTCGTGGGTTGGAAAACCTAGGCGGATACCATGTTGGAAATCAATTCCTTGAGTTTCATTCCATAGTAGAAAGTCAATATATACAATATTATCTACGTAATCTAAGGCTTATAATTAGGAACTAATGATATACAAGATTCCTTAGATCAAGCTAAATATATACAGAAATATATTCTATTAGAATCAGACACAAACCAAGATTCTTCTCTAATTCCTAAAAATTTCATTTCCACAACTGAATTATTATAGAAAGGTATTTAGCCTTTTAATCCCAATGCCTAATGGACATATGAAAGAGTAGTACCTGTGCAGCTCTTCTCCTCCTGGACTTTGTCAATGACCTATTAAGAGTACTCCCAACCATTGCCCTCCTTGTGGGTTATGAGGAGAGAGAGTATAAAAGTATTATTAGTTTATTAGGAGAAAGAAAAAATTTGGCCAAAAAATTGATGCCCAGCTCTTCATGATGGACCAAGAAAAAGAGGAGCAAAGAAGGAATTGGAGGAGAGAGAAAATATGATGGGGTAGGTGGATGAGTGAGGAAGTAATAAAATAATCAATGACCACAAACTATAGGGCAACCATTGGTTGTGCTCTAAGTAAACGCACCAAAAAAGAAATGCAACAGTTAAGACACAAGATTCTATAAGAGGTATAATTTGATTTTTTTAACTTTGTACGAGCTATTAAAATAAAGCTGAGGCAGAAAGCAACAATTATTTCAGGCCTGCGCCAACCCATGTAGATAGGCATTGTAACATAGTAGCAAGAGTGCATGACATAAAGACATAATAATAGGATATTTGGTTGGACGTTTTCAAGAAATAGTCCCTCCTCTTCTCTCCTTATCAAAATACTTCCTCTTTTACTATTTTGAGTTATGTGTCACGTATTGTGACATTTTCTTAAAGAAAAACGTTTCACTTATTATAAAGTGGAAGAAGTATTTAATTATCTTCCCAGCCCCCTTCCCCCCTCAAATCTTAATTTCCTAATGTTGGGCTTTTGGATACCTGAAGCCTACTTATCCAGAACCAAGAGCAGCAGCCCTTTACAGCTGCCCAAACACCCCAATACCCATAATAGCATCCCTTCCAAATTCCTGCACCAAGACCATCACCTATTCTGCCCAACTGAAAACCTGCCGACTATTAACGATCCTGCCTCCTCTGCCAACTCAATCCCTCACTTCACTGCAAGCCCAAGAATAATACCACAAGTCCACAACAGAAGGCCAAATTGGTGAACCTCTCAAAAAAAAAAACTAAATTGGTGAAACGAAGTGGTCATTGACATATGAGTAAATAGAAGAGCTCCAGCAACAAATTGATTAATAAATTGATAGAATCTGTGGCGTACATGGAAGTTTTGATGGATCTGAGTAGTATCATAAAATTGCATTTCCATTGATAATTAATTGTACAAGTGTGTTTGTAAGAGCCCATGTCTCTCATTCACCTTGGTAGAACCCTGTGTTTCTACCTTTCCTAATATCTTGTGTGGAGCACACTTGTTTGGCTCCCTTTTTAACTCATGCACATATTACATATTTATAGTTGTTGTGTAAGTTCTATTGACTATCAATCTAGAAATAATAGCAAATAATAACAGAATATCAAACAAGAAAGCAGGAAAGAACACACCAGAACTTTTACGTGGAAACCCAAGAACTGGGAGAAAAACCACGAATATGCACTAGGAATCGATGAATATTCAAGAAAGATTACAAAAGCACTCAAGAACTCTCTCTAAAACTTTTTCTCTCTCAAATATGTGTTTAAAGATGAAGAATACATTAATGACGCAATTAGGGCACCTATTTATACCCCCACTAAAGAAAACCGCAAAAAAAAGCGTTCTCGATAGGTGCGGGTGCACCAGCACCTGGTGCGGGCGCACCTGAGTCTTCTGCCTCAATGTGTGAAAAATCCTCCGAAGAAGAGGTGCGGGCGCACCACTGTTTGGTGCGGGCGCACCTGACCGGGCGAGACGAAACAGTTTCGTCAGTTCTTCATAAAACAGTCATAACTTTCTCGTTTCTCACCGAAATTGGACATATGACCTATTGTTGGAAAGCTCTCGGAACAAGCTATCACATCCAATTTGAATCACCTCAAAATCATTTATATATTGAAAGATATATGCATCCAAAGTCATCTTTATGTCCCAAATGACTTTTTCCTTCTACGCAACCTCATCTCCACACCCATACACCTCCATGAGCTTCATATCATGCCATATACCCAACAATCTCCCACTTAGAGATAGGTGTAAGTGAAGAAAACTCCATACCTTCATCATCCTCTCATTCATCACAACTCCTACACACAACTCCCACTGCAAATGCAATCTCTAGTCGTGTCCAAATCATGTCATACCTCAAGCATTCCATGACATCACATCTCCTCTACACCAAGGCAACTGACATTGAAATTTGCACCAACTCCAATACAAAAGACATCAAAATCTACACCGACTTTGATTCTTAATAACTAACCTCCAAATCATTGCACCATCACTCCATGAACCTACACACCCTCCTACCCCGGAGGTTGGATCACCTTAGAGACAAGCACAACCAAATGAAGATCCCTTCCTCTAAAACTAAAGAAGATAATCACTTCCTCTCCAACCAAAGAAGCACATTGAAGTCTCATCAAACTTTAATAAAACCAATTACCACCTAAGCCAAAGAAGCTTCTCATTGTTCTAAAAAGCAAACTCACATTGCTTCCACTTGAACAATACACCTTTTGTTCCACTTAGGATTTTCGGCACTACAAGCTTGTGTGCCGTCATCACCTTGTGCGCTTACCGGTCAATTTGCCACCGGGATACCGCTTCACCAGGGATCTCATCCCTTGGCCCACTATCGATAGTTTTCCGACCAAACGACACTTTACATGAAGTTCTCATCCCCATCTCGGACCCCTTTATTGTGCTCCCCATGATGTAAAGTGTTCCACTCCTTGTCCCACAAGTTATGATCATAGCTCCCTTGACAATCTTCCAAGAACCACCATCAAACACAACCTTGTAACCCGATGTAGCAAGTTGGACTACTGATATCAAGTTTCTCTTCAACCTTGGGATGAACTTGACATTCTTCAACTCCAACGAGCCACCATGAGTGAGTTTCACACTCACATCACCTTTCCCCATGACTTCCACTGCCTTGCCATCCGCAAGGTAGACCTTTTCAAGTTTTTTAGATTTGAAATTCCGAAACAGCTCCTTGCATGGTAGGAATGATGAGAAGAACCCGAATCCAAGACCCATGATATCCCGAGCACCCAACCAACTCTTCCTGATCATCCATGCTTACCATCAAAGCATCGGAATCGTACTCGAAATCAAGTTAGTTGATGCTTCTTCTTCATCATCACTTTCTTGAACCTTCTTCTTCCCTTTCCCATTCACTTTCTAGGACAATCTCTCTTTAAATGTCCTTCATTACCACACCCCCAAAAGTAACACTAGCCCTGCCTTTTGACTTACTCCGGTCCCCCTTTGACTCCGATTTTCCCTGAAAGTTCCTCCCTTTTCCCCTCCCTCTACCTTCTGCACTGTATGCTCCAGATGATTCTCCACTCTCCTTCCTTCGAATGCTCTCACTCAAAATCAGATCACGGACAACATCATAAACCAATTTCTCTTTACCAGAGGAATTACTAACAACAGTTATAATAGTTTCCCAGGCAGTAGGTAAAGAGGACAACAAAATTAGGGCTTTCACTTCATCCTCAAAGACAATATTAACCGAAGATAACTGACTTATTAATGAATTAAATTCATTAATATGTTCAGCAGCAGAACTACCATTATTCATCTCTAAATCAAACAAACGGCGCATCAGATATACCTTATTCATTGCCGAGGGCTTCTCAATATCATATCTGACAGTGCTTTGATCAATCTAGCCGTTGTTTTGATATCCTTGACATTGAACGCCACATCCGAGCCAATGTCAAACGCACCACCGCTAGTGCCTGCTATCCAGTACCTTCCACTTAGCCTCTTCAATGTCAGCAGGCTTTTCAGACAAAGGTTGATACAGATTTTTCTGATATAAGATGTCTTTATTTGCATCTTCCAATATCCAAAATCCGTTCCATCAAACTTCTCAATTCTAATCTTTGAATCCTCTATTGTTAATTATTCTAAATCTAGACAATAATTAAACCTAGCTCTTGATACCACTTGTAAGTTCTATTGACTATCAATCTAGAAATAATAGCAAACAATAATAGAATATCAAATAAGAAAGCAGGAAAGAACACACCAGAACTTTTTCGTGGAAACCCAAGAACTGGGAGAAAAACCACGAATATGCACTAGGAATCGATGAATATTCAAGAAAGATTACAAAAGCACTCAAGAACTCTCTCTAAAGCTTTTTCTCTCTCAAATCTGTGCTTAAACATGAAGAATACATTAATGACGCAATTAGGGCACCTATTTATACCCAAACTAAAGAAAACCGGAAAAAAAAAACGCGTTCTCGATAGGTGCGGGCGCACCAGCACCTGGTGCGGGCGCACCAGTATTTGGTGTGGGCGCACCAGACCTCAGGTGCGGGCGCACCAGACCTCAGGTGCGGGCGCACCAGACCTCAGGTGCGGGCGCACCTGAGTCTTCTGCCTCAATGTGTGAAAAATCCTCCGTAGAAGATGTGCGGGCGCACCACTGTTTGGTGCGAGCGCACCACTGTTTGTTGCGGGCGCACCACTATTTGGTGCGGGCACACCGCTGTTTGGTGCGGGCGCACCTGACCGGGCGAGACGAAACAGTTTCGTCAGTTCTTCGTAAAACAGTCATAACTTTCTCGTTTCTCACCGGATTTCGACATATGACCTATCGTTGGAAAGCTCTCGGAACAAGATATCACCTGCAATTTGAATCACCTCAAAATGATTTATAGATTGAAATATATGTGCATCCAAAGTCACCCTTATGTCCCAAGTGACATTTTCCTTATACGCAACCTCATCTCCACACCCATACACCTCCATGAGCTTCATATCACGCGATATACCCAACAGTTGTATCATAACTTCTAGATTTTTCTTTCCAGTACAAATATCTTAGATTTTTCACAAGATAATTCTAGATACATATTAGATATTTTTCTCACATTTTTCATCAAACATTTAGAATTTTCTTGATTAATCTCTAACATAAACGATGCTCCACATCATATAGGCCATCTTTTTGTGCCATTGTGATTAGGGGTGTTCATAAAAAACCAAAACCAAAATACCGTACCGAAATACCGAAAAATCGGTCTAAATGGGTGGTTACCGTACCGACAAAAAAAGTTTGAACGGTACGGTTACCGAACCGATAAAATTAGCGGTTAAAAGGTACGGTTACGGTTATGATTTTTGAGTGAACGGTTAACTGAAATACCGAAATATTTATTTCTCTATTTAATTGTTGTGAAACATTTTCAAACAATTACGTTGATTCTAATATTTTTTGCTAAGTTACAACAATTACAGGAAGTATTTAATTATTTGAAACTCTAATACTAATATAAACAATGTAATTAGGAAATTAAGTAAATTCTTAGTGTTAGTTATGTTTTCCAATTGATTTATTATCCACCTTATAATAACATTTTATATTAGAGTACATATAATATTATAATCTATGCACGAAAAAATTGAAAATATATATGTACGATAAGTAAAACACAATAGTATAACTTAAACAACGGTTAATGGTTAACCGAAAAACCGTACCAAAAAAACGGTTAACCATTTAGGCGGTAACTGGTCTAAACGGTTACGGTTACGGTTCGCAAAAAGAGTGTATCGAAACTTCCGGTTACCGAATCAAAATATTGTTTCGGGACGATTAACAACCCATGAACACCCCTAATTGTGATTAAGAAAAAAAAGTGTGTAACTGTGTAGCATTCACTCCTAAATCTTTTTTCTTTTGTTCAACTTTTACGCTTCTTTCCCATTTCGAATCAAGCTAGCTATCTAGTACATTTTTTATTTGGTCATTTGACCTCAACTTACTAGGAAAATGGCAGGGCGATGGGGGAGTAAAGAAAAAAAATGGATTACGGGGGGTGGTGGTGGTTATATGCACCCCTTTTGGCAACCTGGCAGAAATAATAGTCTATACAAATGATGGAACTTTCTGTTCAGCGAGTTGTCATTGAAGCTCTCTTTTACTAATATGCCAATGACCTTACATTATTTACGAATTGGAAAATCGAACCTAGAAAAATGGGGAAAACTTTCAAAGTGAAGCATGTAACTTACAGCTACTGAAAATTTGTTGTAACCACCAAATGACCGAAATTAAGCTCTAAATCTCTAATGCATTGGTCAAAGACGATTAAGGAATAAGGATAAGAAAAAAAAAACAGATCTTCCTGGTTTTTGGTCGTGGGAGAGTGAGAGCACTGGTAACGGTAGAGTCGTAGAGGAATTGATGTAGGTGAAGAAGTAAGATGGGTTCTTTAAGTTAGGATAAGAGAGATAGAAATAGGTGGTGGAGGAGAAACGGAGGGTTCACTAGCAAAGTACGCTAACAATGATTTACTCCTATCCTCCTACATTAATTTGAGCACTTAATCGGGGAAGAGAGTTTAGGGAGAATGTTGTTAGGCTATTAATTGTTATGGTAATGGGAAAGTAGATGAGATCGGAGATAGTGGGATATTTTGTTTAATGATATAAGGTGGGTTGGGATTAAAAAGTATAAGTGATGGGCCCAAGTGTTAAGTATGAGGTAACAAAAAATTCAATCAATCTTGTATGGACCCGGTTCACATTAAAAATAATGTGGACCAGTCCCTGGCACGTGATCCGGTACAAAGTACTCACTTCACTTTCCAAAAATGCGCGATTTTCTCTCTCTTCAATATTTTCAAAAATTAAAGATTCTATCGCTATAAAATTTTTGCAAATTATTCTCTCTTCATTCAAATTATTTCTGCAAACTAAATTGATTCGAAAATTGATGCTTCGACAATTTCCTATTCAATTGAACAACTACGACAAATTCATGGAAAATTCGGGTTTAATTGATCAAATAGATCTGAATCAGAGTATTGTAGCATGTAATATAGACGACCTAAATCCGAGCATTGAAGCACTCGGCGACGAACAACATCACAATTCAATCCAAAATGAGCATCAAGATCCACTCGTAATAGATCTCAATAATACACCAAGTTTTGAAGGTAACAGCATCGAAGTCAATAATTTCATTTGTTTCATTAAGCAAAACACTAACACTATAATTTTATGTAGATAATGCAGTTCTGTTTCATGATGAGCTAGAAAATCAAGTTGATGGGCAATATGCTATAGTATCAATTGATGATCTAATTCAGCTATCATTCCAGGTAAATAGTTACACTATCACATACGTATACTATATCATAAATAGATACACTATCACATACATATACTATATCATAAATAGATACACTACATCAAATACACTGTCACGTACATACACTATATCGTAAATAGGTACACTATATCATAAATAGGTACACTGTACTATATCAGATAGGAACACACTAGCAGATATAGAAAATATTTAGGTTAACCCATGACAGAAACATACATTATATCATACATAAATACACTATATCATAAATAGATACACTATACCACACAGAAATACACTATAGAATATAACAAAAATATTGCGTACTATGAAACACAAAAATGGACTAAAATTCACAAATACACTATATCACACACCCATACACTATATCATAAATAGATACACTATCATATATACATACACTATAATAAAAGTGACAAAAATATCTTCATTCTTTTATAATAGGTACAACTGAACAATCACTAAATAAACATAAAATTGAAAGAGTTTTACTTGGTCAAGTAAGACCAACATTGGATGATATACATAAGCTATATTGTCAGTATGCTGCCATAGTAGGATTCAGTGTCAGAAAATCCAAAAACAGAAAAAAGAAGGGACATCAGTTGTGCATCAAAATTACTATTCTGCTCTGCTCAAGGGAAAAGAAATACCAAAAGCAAAGAAAAACATGAAGAGGATAATACAGATATAATGATACAAGATAGCAATTTAAAGAAACAGAGGACAAGAATAGTTATGATCACAAGAACTGAATGTCCTGCTCTAATTAGAGCAAGGAGAACCATGAAAGACACTATGAAATTGTGCAGCATGTTATAAAACACAATCATCCACTTACAAGAGAACTACTAAATTATCTTCATAGATCTGAGCGTCAGATGAGTGATCCAAAGAAATAAACCATACAAGCTATGCAAGAGTGTGGACTGAGACCGATAGATTCATTCAAATACATGAGTACAGAAGCAGGTGGTGAAGATGTATTGGGTCATTCCATGAAGGACCACTTCAACTTCTGTTATAGACTCAAAATAAAACCAATTGAGGGAAAGGATCACTAGGGGAAAAAAAAGGAAGGGTTGTGTATTCTTCAAAACGCAGCCCTTCTTTATTGTAGGGCTGCGGTTTTAAATAAAACGCAGCCCTTCTTTACAGTAGGGCTGCGTTTTCAAAGAAAAGCGCAGCCCTTTAGATAAAGGGTTGCGCTTGTCTAAAAAACGCAGCCCTTCTTACAGTTAGAAGGGTTGCGTCAGCCCTTTATAGTGAAGGGTTGCGCTTGACAAAAAAACGCAGCCCTTCTAGTTGTAAGAAGGGCTGCGTTTTTTAGACAAGCGCAACCCTTTTTTGTGAAGGGTTGCGCTTGTCCAAAAAAACACAGCCCTTCTGTTATGAAGGGCTGCGTTTTTTGGACAAGCGCAACCCTTCCTTATCATTTTTTTTATTCTAATTGCGTGCATGTACAGTATACCCAAGCACAATTCATCCTTTCCCTCCCTTAGAAAAATTTTAACGAGCGAGAAAGGGTCCCACCACCCACCACCTTCGTCCACTGCGCGAACCCTAACTCCGCCAGCGCCACCAGCGCGCCACCGCCACGACGATGCACCAACTGCATTGACGCCATTGGTTCATTCTCTCCTCCGTTCACTGCATTAACGCCACAAGTATAACTCATTCTCTCCTCCACTGCATTGACGCCACCACCACGCAGCTGCACCACCTTCTCTTCTCTCCTCTCCTCCACTACGAGTTATTGTGGAGCATCACTTCTCTCACTCTCTTTCGCGGAAAATCCTCTCTCATTATCTCTCCTCTTTTGCATTTCTTTAATTTTTGTTTAATTTGATGGAAACTTCTATTTTTTGTTGTTAAATGTGCTTGTATTTGCTCAAAGAGTGATTGTTTGGGTGGTTGGGTGGGGGAGGGCTGAGGGAGGGTGGTTGGGGGTGTTGGGCAGGTGGTGGGGGAGGGCTGGCAAGGATGGGGAGAGCTGGCAGGCATGGGGGATGGCGGCAGGGGGGGGGAGGGTTGGGGAGGCTGGACAAAGGGTGGGGAGGGCTGGCAATGGGTGGGGAGGGCTGGCAAGGGGTAGGGGAGGGCTAGGGATGCTGTGCAGGGGTGGGGGAGGGCTGGGGATGATGGGCAGGGGGTGAGTAAGGGCTGGCAGGGGGTGGGGGAGGGTTGGCGGGGGCGGGGCAGGGTTGTGGAGGTAGATTTATTTGTGTTTCTTGATATGAGATTGTATGAAAACGCAATGTAATTTAGCTATGAAATCTACAACTTGTTTGAATCATCATCATATGCCTAGATACCCATTCAAGACTTACTCATTAGGATTAAGTCTTGAATAGTCCCCAGTTTGAGACTGTTTTTGGACGTTTGATCTCACTTAGGTGGTGAATGTGTGTCTTCATTTCAATTCTCAGGAAATTCTTGGCTTATCGTTTCTCTACATTGTTCTCTGGGTACATATGTAGATAAGCAATTATCTACATTGTGTACTTGGAGAACTGTAGGGAAATGCTGCCAGATTTTCCTTAGAATTGAAAAGTTGGCATATATTCACTAGTGAGATTAGACATCCAAGGATGGGTTAGCTTAGAGTGATAAGGACCTTCGACTGCATGCATACAATTGAACATGTCACTATCTTAGCTTGCTCTATACGTGTGTGATTTAAATATGTGATTTAAATATGTGAGTGTATGTACTTTAATAATGATTGATGCATTATAATGAATGGTTGTGTTTAATTATTATAGGTGATATTCTTGAATGAGATGGATCGTACTTGGATGTATGGTAGTCGTGAATCAATTGAGTTTGTGAAAGGGGTCTCGGAATTCTGTACAATTGCATTAGAATATCAAACATCCTTAGGAGCAGTCGACTTTTATTGTCCTTGTGTCGATTGTAGAAATGTGAGCAAGGTTAGTAGTATACATGTGGTTAGGGAGCATGTCTTTCGCCTTGGATTTAGGCCTCAATACCACGTATGGGTTTGGCATGGTGAGTAGGGGAGGTATATAGGAAGCTCTAGAGTAAAGAATGATGTATGTGAAGAAAAGAAGGATGATGAGTTAGGGGATGAGAATTTGGATGATGAGTTGTATTCTTATCCCTTCCATCAATTGCACTCTTGTTACTTTGATCCCAAAAGTGGCTAGCCCTTCTTATGTGAAAGAGTTCAGGCCCATAGCATGCTGCACTGTCCTCTATAAAATTATTGCAAAAATTTTAACTAGTAGGATGCATGATATGATTGGTGAAGTGGTTGATTGGCTCAGTCTGGGTTCATGCCTGGGAGAAATATCTCTGATAACATACTGCTTGCTACTGAATTGATCAAAGGCTATACAACTAAGCATATCTCTCCTAAGTGTATGGTGAAAGTGGATTTAAAAAAAGCTTATGACTCCATTGAGTGGTCTTTCCTTGCTACTGTCATGGCTGAATTGGGGTTCCCTACTAAATTTCTAAACTGGATCATGGCTTGTGTAACCACTGTTTCATATTCACTTGTTGTGAATGGTGTCCCTAGTAAGCCTTTTAAGGCTAAGAAAGGACTCAGACAAGGTGACCCTATGTCCCCCTTTCTTTTTGCTCTAGGAATGGAGTATTTATCTAGATCATTGGGGAGCCTCAAACACATACATAACTTTAACTTCCACCCTAGATGTGAAAGGATTGGAATTACTCATCTCATGTTTGCTGACGACCTTTTGATGTTTGCTAGAGCAGATGCTAGCTCTGTTCAGCTACTCTTTGATGCTTTCAATAAATTTTCTTGTGCTTCTGGTCTTGAAGCTAACTTGGACAAGAGCAACATTTACATAGCAGGTGTAAATGATGATGAAAAGGCTACCTTACAGCTGATTGTGAAAATTCCATTTGGTACCTTTCCATTCAGGTATCTTGGAGTTCCCCTCACCACTAGGAAACTCTTTTATGCTGAATGTAAAAGTCTTATTGAAAAAACAACTAGTAGGGTGCATTCTTGGGCTGTCAAGAAACTCAGCTATGTTGCTAGGCTGGTCCTTGTTCAGTCTGTGCTCCAAGGTTTCCAACTTTACTGGTGTCAAATTTTTGTCCTACCTAAGAAGGTCATCAGGGAAGTGCAAAGAATTTGTAGAACCTTCTTATGGACTGGCTGTGATTCTGCTTCAAGGAAAGCCCCAGTGGCCTGGGATACCATTTGTCTACAGAAAGTGTATGGAGGTTGGAATATCAAAGATATGCTGTTGTGGAATAAAGCAGCTATAGCCAAACATTACTGGGCTGTAAGTCAAAAACAAGATAGACTTTGGATCAAATGGATCCATGTCTACTATATAAAGAGAAATCAGGTGAATGATATGGCTATCCCTCAGAGATTATCATGGTCTCTTAAGAAAATCTTAAATAGCAGGGATCTATTCCAGGACTACAATGTGCAGCAGATGCTTTCTAGTGACCATTTTTCTATTAAACAGCTTTACAGAAGTATGCAGGGAGATCATGTCAAAGTTCAGTGGAGGAGAATCATATGTAATAATGGAGCCAGCCCTAAAGCTATCTTTATTACTTGGTTAGCATTACATGATAAACTAGCTACAAAGAACAGGCTCCATTCTTGGGGAATCATACCAGACAATCTTTGTGTCTTCTGTGAGAGCATTACAGAAACTAGAAATCACCTATTCTTTGAATGCAATATTGCCAAAGCAGTATGGAAGATGTGCGCAGCTTGGCATTGTTTATCATAACAGAAGCTTTGATAATGAAGTTCAGTTGGTGGCTAACAAGAGTCACAGCAAGTCACCTCAAAATCAGCTCTACACCATGTTCTTCACTGAGACACTTTATAAGCTATGGACTTATAGAAATAGCTTGCTGTTTACTGGTGTGAAAGTTGATGTCCTTAGCCTTTGTAAACAGATTATATTCAATGTTGCTTGTAGGTGTAATGATGATGTTAGAAGGCTTCTTATTGTATAAGTCTGCTCAGCTTGTTGGGTAGTACTAGTGTTGGGGTCTCTTCCTTTGCAGGGGCTTTTCCCTCTTTGGGAACTTGATCTGATGATTTGGTGGTTGTAATCGGTTTTTTTTGGTTTTCAATAACAACTTTGAATTGCCAAAAAAAAAATTTGGATGATGAGTTTGGAGATGACGATAGGGATCGAGTAGACGAGATGATACACGAGGTTGAAGATCAGTCGTGTAGACGACCTCGTATTTTTGAGTCTATGTCTCAGGCTGCTGAAAAGCCGTTGTATCCAGGTTGTACAAGTACACCAAACTTTCCGCGGTGGTAACACTGTTCAACATTAAGTCGAACGCTGGTTGGAGGACTCTAGTTTCACATCGTTGTTGGAAGTTTTAGCTGATATGCTCCCTAATGGAAATGAACTCCAAAGTCGTACTATTATGCGAAGAAGCTGATGTGTCCTTTCGGTTTAGAGTACGAGCGGATACATGCTTGTCCTAATGATTGTGTGCTTTATCGTAATGAGTATGAGCATTTACATGAGTGTCCACGTTGTGGATTGTCGAGGTACAAACATGAAGGAGTTGGAGGTAGTGAAGGACCACCAGCTAAGGTGTTGTGGTATCTACCCATAATACCTAGATTTAAGCGCATGTTCTCAATTAAAGGAGATGCGAAGAATTTGAGGTGGCATGCAGATCGTAGGAATCTGCTCAAGCATCCGGCTGATTCGCCTGAGTGGAAAACTATCAACAGGGTGCATAAGTCATTTGGTAATGAGGATAGGAATCTGAGGCTTGGATTATGTACGGATGGCATGAACCCTTTTGGCAATCTCAGTTCGCAGTATAGTACATGGCCAGTAGTTTTAGTGGTTTATAACTTGCCTCCTTGGTTGTGCATGAAACGCAAGTACATGATGCTGTCGCTTCTTATATCGGGGCCCAAAAAACCTGGAAATGACATAGATGTATACCTGCAGCCGCTTGTTGAAGATTTACAGAAGATGTGGAACGAAGGAGTGTTAGTATTTGATGCGTATGCTAATGAGAAGTTCACTCTGCGTGCCATGCTTTTTTGTACTATGAACGATTATCCAGCTTATGGGAACTTATCTGGGTATTTGTTTAGATGACATGAAATCTACACACCTTAAGGGCTGCAAACATGTGTATATCGCACACGAAGGCTCCTCAGCCGCGACCTCCCTATCGGTTTAAGAAGAAGGCATTCGATGGGACGTTGAAGAAGAAGTTGCTCATAGACCATTAACTGGTACTGAAGTTTATAATCAGGTGAAGGGCATTGAAACAATCTTTGGTAAACCTGCTAGTGAGGTTGATCGACCTACAGGATTATGGAAAAGGTAGTCCATTTTTTGGAAATTCCCATATTGGAAAGATCTAAAGGTTAGACATTGTTTGGATGTTCTGCACATAGAGAAGAATGTTTGTGAAGCTATTCTCGTGACACTTATGAATATTTCGGGCAAGACAAAAGATGTTAAGGCGTCACGACTTTACTTGGAAAAACAGGGGCTTCGACCAGAGTTGTGGGCTCAGAAAAGGGACGGAAGGAAGAAGAAATATGGAGGAAAGGGTTGATGATGAAACTCAGAAAAGTAAAAAGAAGGTGGAGAATTCGGAGAAGAATTATTTGCCACCAGCTTGCTATACGATGTCGTGTGCAGAGAAACGGATTTTTTGCGAGTCATTGTATGGCATTAAGGTCCCAACTGGATACTCATCGAATATGAAGCGCTTTGTTACTTTAAATGGTGAGTTGAAGTTATCGAGTATGAAATCGCACGATTGTCATGTCATGATGCAAGTATTCTTACCAATTGCAATTCGTGGGATACTTCCAAAGCATGTGAGGCACACCATTACAGAACTGTGTTCATTTTTTCATACAATATGCAGCAAAGTCCTAGAACCGTCGACCCTCGATTCCTTGCAGGCCAGAGTAGTTGAAACTCTATACAAATTTGAGATGTATTCCCCCCCCCCCGCGCATTCTTTGAAATTATGATCCATCTCATTGTCCATCTAGTTCGAGAAATTAAGCTGTGTGGTCCAGTATTTTTGAGGTGGTGCTATTTTTTTTAGAGATATATGGGAACTTTGAAGGATAAAGTTCGGAATCCTACACAACCAGAAGGTAGTATAATTCATGTTCGATATCGTCAACCGTTGCACTAAAGTTGATGATCTTCAAAAGGTATGTAACTTATTAGTATATGTTAGTTTCTGCCTATTTTTGCCTTTTACGCTTCCAAATCGTATTTATTGATTCATTTAACCCCAAATTCATTTTGAACATGATTATATGAGGCATAATGTAACTATTGTGTAGAATTTTAGGTTTGCAATTGTTATTTGTTGCATTTCGGGAACGAAAAGGTCCATTCAGGCCTATTTTTGCCTTTTCGCTCCCAAATCGTACTTATCGAGTCATTTAAGCCTAAATTCTCTTTGAACATGTTTATATGAGGTATAATATAACTATTGTGTAGAGTTATAGGCTTGCATTTGTTGTTTGTTGCATATCGGGAACGAAAAGGTCAATTTAGGCCTATTTTGGCCTTTTCGCTCCCAAATCGTACTTATCGAGTCATTTAACCCCAAATTCTCTTTGAACATGATTATATGAGGTATAATGTAACTATTGTTTAGATTCTCAGGCTTGCATTTGTTGTTGGTTGTATATCGGGAACATAAATGTGATTTTAGGCCTATTTATGCCTTTTTGCGTCCAATTCCTATTTCTCGAGTCATTTAACTTCATTTTCTTTTTGAATATGATAAAATAAGATATAATATAACTATTGTGTAGAGTTTTAGGCTTGCATTTATTTTTGATTGAATTTCAGGAAGGTATATGTCATTTTTAGAACTACTAACTATGGTAAATGATTGAATTCTTATATTATGTGTTTATTCCTTGGTTGTTTTGCAAGGTTTATAAGAATAACACACCAAGTTTGAGGGCCTTCACCAAAGAAGAAATAGATGAAGTTCGGGATAAGTTGGCGTCCCACATTACCGATGATTGCTTATGATACATTTTAGCCCGAATCTACTAGTTTGTATCAATTGTATGTACACTTTTTGCATTATTAAATATATATTTGAAGTTAATTATTACATTTTTCCACTTGTCATATATTATTGCATTTTCATCGGATTTTTTTTGTGTCGAAGGGAGGTTTTGGGTGGGGGGGTGGGGTGGTGGGGATTGTTGGGTTAATGGGTTAGTAGAGGGTGGGCTGGGGATGGGGGTGTAGGGCTGGTGGCAAGGGTGTGGCTAGGGATGGCAGTGGGGCGGGTCAAGTAGGAGACCCGCTCCATCCCCGCCCAATTGGGGCGGGGATGGGTCTAGGTTTGGCGGGGATGGGGCGGGGATGGAGATTAAAATTGTACCCGCAATGGGTGGTGGAGCGGGTGTGGATTTTATGTTATACCCGCCTCATCCCCGCTCGCCCCGCCCCACCCCCGCCCACCCCACCCCTTGCCCCACATATTTTTTATTAAAATTCTATTTATATACATATATTTCTAATGTATTTGAAGACACTTTTGAAATATAATAAAACATTTGCCTTTGTTAATGTATTTTAACTTTTCTTTAACTATATTATATTGTGATTTTGTGAAGTAGACACTATAATGTGCTTAAGGTAGATTTTTTTGTGGATTTTTTGCGGGGATGAAGTGGATATGACGCGGGTGCGAGGGTGGAGCGGGGGTGGGTCTAGAATTTCCCCCCGCAATTGGTGGTGGGGCGGGGATGGGGATGAAATCTTCCCCCGCAATGGGTGGTGGGGCGGGGATGGGGATGAGAATTTAATGCGGGTGCGGGTGTGGGGGGTACCATCCTCCGCACCCGCCTCGCCCAATTGTCATCGCTAGGTGTGGCTGGGGTGTGGCAGGCTGGCAGAGGGTGAGCTGGGGATGGGGATGCAGGGTTGGTGGCAAGGGTGTGACTGAGGTGTGGCAGGCTGGCAGGGGGTGTGCAGGGGTGGGAAAGGTTGGGTATGGGTGTGGGCAGGCTGGCAGGGGGTGGGCAGGCTGGCAGGGGGTGTGCAGGGGTGGGCAGGGGTGGGTAGGGTATGGGGGTGGGAAGGGCTAGGTGTGGGGGTGGGCTGGGGGCAGTAAGGGCTAGGTCTGGGTGTGGGCAGGCTGACAGGGGGTGTGTGGAGGGGTGGGCAGGTTGGTAGCAGGGGGTGTGCAGGGGTGGGCAAGGGTGGGAAGGGCTGGGTGTGGTAGGCAGGGGGTGGGTTGGTGTGGGCAGGGGCTGCTTGCTGGGGAGTGCAGGGTGTGGGGGGATTAGATTTATTTTTTTTAAAAAAAATTAAAACACAAAGGGCTGCGGTTTTTTTCCTAAAACGCAGCCCTTCTAACCTTAAAGGGCTGCGTTTTAGAATAAAAACTACAGCCCTTCACATTTAGAAGGGCTGCGGTTTCTTAAACGCAGCCCTTCTATTCTAAAGGGTTGCAGCCTCTTAACTAAAAGGGCTGCGTTTTTTATAGGGCTGCATTTATTGTTAAAACCGCAGCCATTCCTTTACAGTGAAGGGCTGCTATGGAAAGGACTGCTGTCAGAATACGCAACCGTAAGGGCCTTTTTAACCGCGGCCCTTCCTTATTTTTCCACTAGTGGATTCACAAAATGTTGTTGATAACCTTTATGAGCAGATTCAAACAGATAGTAACTTCTTCGTTAGAGTAAGATTGAATGATGAAGGAAAGGTTTACTGCTTGTTTTGGAGAGACTCTATGATGCTTGAGGACTATACAATCTTTGGAGATATTATGGTTTTTGATACTACATATAGGACAAACAAGTATACTCTTATTTGTGCACCATTTGTAGGAATTAATAACCATTGGAAAAACACAATGTTTGCATGTGCATTTCTTGCTGATGAGACAATACCATCATTTGAATGGGTTTTTGAAACATTTAAAAAGTTAATGAAAGGTAAATATCCAATAACTATATTCAGCGACCAAGATGCTGCAATTGCAGGAGCAATAAAAAAGGTACTCATGTTTATGTGACATTTGCACAACTTCTGCTATGTATTATGTACTATTGCAGGAGCAATATATATTACTTGAAAAACTAACTGAAGGAACACATTGACAGGCTTTCCCAACCTCAAGACCCAGGCTATGTTTATGGCATTTGAGTCAAAATACAAATCAACAATTTGGATTGATGAATGCAGATAAGGAATTCAAGAACATTTTTCACAAGTGACTGAGTGGTTACATTACAACAACAGAATTTGAACAAACTTGGAGCACAATGACCCAATAATACAAACTAGAAGATGATCATTGGTTCAAGAGATTGTATAGTTTGAAAGAAAAATGGTGTACATCATTTGCCAAAGACTTCTTCTCTGCCGGAATACTATCTTCACAAAGAAGTGAAAGTACAAATCATGTTGTTGGGTTTAAGGCAAGCAAAACCACTAGCTTAACTGACTTCTTTTCAATATTCCAACAGATAGTAATAGGGTGGAGAAGACAGGAAGAAAGGGATGATTTTAATTGTACAAAGGAAATACCAAAATCAGATTACTGCATGAGTCCACTATCAAAACATGATGCTTCACAGTACACACATACTCTTTTCCGAGATTTCGAGGAAGAATCCAAACATACAAATGGCAAGTGCAATTGAATTAGTTGGTACACAAGGGAACATTATGACATATAGAGTTTTCCTCAATGGCATTGATGGTTCTTCTCAATAAGTCTCCTTCAATTACCCAGAGAAGACAATTGAGTGTGGATGCAGAAATTTTGAAAAATCAGGTTGGTTGTGCTTTCATGCCATAAGAGTTCTACACTTGCATTCGGTCCAAAAAAATACCAGAGGAATACATATCATCAAGGTGGGCAAGATTTGCAAAAAAAAGAAGTTTGAGAGAAATTTGATAATGAAAAGAGAGAAAAAGGAGAAATAAATATCTTTACACCATGGAGGCTGCACATGATAAGGAGGTATGTAAACACACTATACACCAGAACAAAAATACACTATATCGCACAGAAATACACTATATGATCTATAAACACACTATATCACATAGAAATCCACTATATATTTGTCTAATACTATATCTACACAATCACATAGAAATACACTTTATGATCTATAAACACACTATATCACATAGAAATCCACTATATGTTTGTCTAATACTATATCTACACTATCACACATAAATACACTATATGATCTATAAACACACTATATCACATAGAAATTCATTATATGTTTGTCTAATACTATATCTACACTATCACACAGAAATACACTATATGATCAATAACCACACTATATCATATAGAAATCCACTATATGTTTTACTTTGCAAATTTGACGGTTAACTTTTTTCTTCCTGTCTTCTTCTTCTTTCCATCCTCAACTTTTTTGTTCTTATTCTCCTGCTGCATTTTCTGTCTCAACTCCTCTTCAATCCTCTTACTCTCTTTAGCTTTCTTTCTTTTATTTTCTTCAATAAAAGCAACAGTATCTGATCTGAATGATATTACCTTTTTCACAAGCTCACTTCCATTCTTATTCAGATCAGATAAAATCATGCAACCACACAAGGAGACTCTTGCTGCTTTCCTAATCTTCTCCTGAGAATAAATTAAATAAGTAAGAATCTATATAGAAAAAACATAAATAGATAACTCAGTTAGAAATAATTATATTAAACTTACATCATTCAAATATGGGCATTCAAACTCTTATGAGCCTTCAAAAAGTAGCATATGGACAAGTATGTACACACCACAGTCCAAATCATATGCACCTTTTTCTGAAGCTTCCTTTGACTTATGTCATTCCCTATAAACCCATATCATCACCTTGAGATTGTGGGATTTCATAATGTTGGAAAAGACTTGAAACTCCATCAGCAATGATTGAACTGAGAGTCTCCATCATTTTCTTATATTCCTTATCGTTATCCCAAATCTTATTATCAACATAGTAAACAGTCTTTTTCTTTGTGTCCAGCACAAACATGACAAAATGATGATTTGCTCCTTTGAGCAAAATTGGGAAAAAAACCTACAAAATGAATAGAAGTATAAACTCACTATATCATATACAAACACACTATATCACATAAAAATACACTATATGTTTGTGTAATACTATATTATAAGGAAATACACGATATGATATACAGACACACTATATCACATATAAATACACTATATGTTTGTCTAATACTATATCTATACTAGCACATAAAAATACACTATCATAAAGAAACACACTATATCATAAACAAAGCCACTATATGATACCTAAAAGCACTATATCATATACAAACCCACTATATATTTGTCAATTTATACTAAGAAATGCTTTCATCATGATTTAAAAAACAGAATTTGTCTCACCAATTCAACACCAGCATCCAGTTTTGAAATGTTATTCAAGTATTGAATTTGAAACTTCCAATATGTGATCAAATCATCAATGTGTTTAGTATCAGTTTCATTTTCAAGCACATGCAATAATGCAGCCTACAACATAAGAATTCATATTATCAACAAATAAATAATGCATGCAAAGATAAAGAATTCAGCAACATAAAAAATATTACAAAAAGTTCTTACACCCTGAGAATAAGTAATGTAAAACTTTTTTGGAGGAGAAGAGAGATTTAGTTCATTGACATTCATCATTCTTACCCAATTATCTATAACTAATCAAACATCTCAGTAGCAACCGTCCAAATCTCACTCCGAGGTATAGAGAAGAACACTTCATCTAGCTGGAAGATCTCTTCACTGCAACAAGCAACACAAATTATAAGAATATTTGCAATAAAAACAATACGTTAAACAAATTTCATTCAAAAATTTACCTCCCATCTAAAGGATGTTGATTTTCAGAACAATAATCAACAACCTCCCTTAAAATATTGGGAGATCTTGCATCACATCTTCAAATCTTTCATCGTCTTTGAAAGATTTGAAAGGACCCTCAACTGCATACTCATACAGCCTTAGAGTTGATTTGGCTGGACCCCTAGACAAAGCATTTTGGAAAACAGTCCATATATTCTCTTTCACGGACATGTCCTCACTTGCATCACAAAAAACGTTGTTGACAATGTTCTGGATGATCTCATTGGTCTTCTGACTCAATTGAGTCACTGTAAAGCTAGGAAACGCAGTAGTAAAAGGATTAGACACCTCTTTCCAACCAGCTAGCAAATCTTTCACAACATATGTAATTGATACCATTTCATCAAAGTACTTCTGATAAATTGAACTTGACAAAATTTTGTCAAGATCATCTTGGGAAGGATTATCAGAGGGAGGATTGCCAACCACATAAGATTACATATCTGGTTAGCCAAAAAGTGATAATCTCTAGTAAGAGAAACATCATGGTCCCCTAAAGGAAGCCAACCAGAAATAAGCAAGCCTTAGTAAAGGAATCTTACTTTCAATTGCAAGGTCAACCAAGTAGTAATAACCTTAGTAAAAGAAGCATTACTACAAGATGAAAACTTCTTCCTAAAGGAAGCCATCCAATACATGGTAAGCCCATAACTTAAGGTCGGCAGGTGTATATATATCCAAACTCGTCCAAAATGAAAGTCCTATAGAGGTTCGGTCTTTTGTGGTTGTTCTCCTTCTTGGAACACAACTCATCTGGAATGACAGGACAAGCTCAATCTCAAGGGGGGGGGGGATAACCAAACCTGAGAGCTTATAACACACCCATACGAAGAGGCCAATTTTGACTTAGACATTTGTTCAAAAACTATATGGTCGTTCAGACGCTAGGACGAGCTACATTCAAACTTATATTTATACTAGTTCAGTGGTCGTCCAGATGCTAGGGCGAGTTTCATTTGAACATGTATTCATACGAGTATAATCTGTTGGTCGTCCAAGATGTTAGGACGACCTTCGTTTGGACTTATATTTATTTGAGTATAGTTTGATGCCCGTCCAAGATACTAGGACGAGCTTCATTGGGACTTATATTTATATGAATATAGTTCGGAGATCGTCTAGATGCTAGGACGAACCTCATTTAAACATGTGCTTATTTGTTTGAAGTACCAAGTTGGTCCAGATTCTAAAAGCAAGTTTGTTAATTTAACAGTCATATATAGGACGAAAGATAAACATTGTTAGAAAAGCTAATAAATATATGCCCTTAGTATTTGGGAATTTAAGATTGAGACCGGCCTCCATTAAACTAATTAAAAAAGACCGACTTCCTTGTATGTTTAATTCAAGTTATTGTAAAAAACAAATCAAACAAAATTGTATAAGTAGTTTTTCATTGTAATGATTTTAATCTTGTGAAAAGCAAAAAAAAAAAGAAAAAAGAAACATAAAATTGAAGCAAGTTAAGCTCTTCATTTTTTTAGCATAAAAATGAAAATGGTTTCTATTAACTCTTAGCACGGTTCGAAGTTCAACATAACTTAAAACAATTCCTTTATTGAAGCAACCTATTGTGTTCTATATATATAGAAAACATCATTCAAATTAATTACAATAATGGACTAAGCAATACCACAATTGATCAAAATGAAAAGGGTAACAAAAAGAAGATGAAACAATTGGGACTATACGAGTTACATAAAGGATGACATCTTGGTCCGTATAGTCAACACCATCCCTTTAGGATCAAGATCCAATAATGCCATTGTTGTTCACTAAGACTATTTTTTTTTTAATAAGGTAAGGAGAAACTTTAACATGTTGGGGGAATAAAGGGGATCCCAACTTACCAAAAGTGACAATCGATCCCAGGACCTCCTGGAACCGGGAGGGAAGCCCTAACCACTAGGCTATCCCTCACTCTTTATGTTAACTAAGACTATGCTCATGCTTATTTCGATATGAATTTGCAAACAAGCAAGTTATCCTAAAAAGGGAAAACTTAATAATTAAATTCTTCAACTGATATAAAACCTTCTCATTTCTCACACATCACCAATTCCTATTTCAACCTCTTACAATTTAGAATTCTAATTGCAATAACATCAAATATAAATAAAACACGAAACTTTCGAGACTCGATATGCACTTCAAGTTGCCAAAAAGCTAATCTTACCCAGATCCGTTTGAAATCCATGAGAATATAATGAATTTTCGGGATTAGAATGAACTTCAATTCGCTACAAAACAATCAAATCAAAATATTTCTTGATTCTTCAAGATTAATTTCCTTTTTTGATGATCACCCATCTTATTATTAAACTCCTAACAATGTAATCTACCAGAATTTTAAAACAAAAAAGTAAACAAAGTAATATATTATGCAACTACAGATAATGCAACTAATTAACTTGCACGTTTTACACCAGTTAGGACTCTAATATCAATAATCAAGAAAGAACCCTAAAAAAAACAATTAAGCATAAATCATCAAGAAAAAAATACCTTCGATATAACTGGGTGCTTAGCTTTTTCTGAATTTTAGGTAAATTAGATTCTCTATAATAGTTGAATATTAATAAAGTATTCATTGAGACGAATCAAACAAGACCCCACATGACTATATTTTTTCTTATATATTGAGAAAAATCTAAAAGATTCTCTATAATTGTGAATAGTGTCAAGATTCTAAGTGAGAAAGATAAAAAAAAAAAAAACAGATGGAGTATATTTGAAAAAGAATTAAATTTAAGTAAGGTAACAAAATAAAGAACCAATTTAATTTCAGAATACATATAGAAAGAAAAGAAAGCAAAAAAAAAAAGAAACATACCTGACATCAATGGACACATTTCAGATCTAAAAAGCTAACAAAATTAGGCAAAAAAAAGAAGTTAATTACAGCTAGAAATAGAAAGAACACCAGATTTTGAAAAAAAAATGAACATAAATTGGAAGAATTTACTGAATCATAACAAAAGAAAATCAAGTTCCGGTGATAGATCGGTTGTAGAAAACGTAAAAACAAACGATTCAAATGACTTAAAAAGAAGAACCTGAAGTAATTTGCACTTCAATCAATTTCATAAATATGAGGAACCCAAAATTAAATCAAGAACTAAACACAAATTAATTGCAAAACCCACATCAAATTGTGACCCAAATAAATTAAAGGTGTGAAAATAGAAACTTTAAAGAGAGAAAAATAGGCAAATCTAAAACAAACCAAAACATGAAGAAGGTAGATAAGGGATCCATTCTTAGGTTTTGATCCATTAAGAACGAAAATCTGAAAGGAAAAAATCAAGAACTCATACCTTAAATGATGTTTGCTTGTGAATGTATTGACCGCAACCGCAAAAGAGACGTGAATAAGAGGAGAGAGAAAAGATGAGAGAGACAAGAACAAGAGGAGAGAGAATAAGAGAACTCGTGGCTACAGGTGGTAAGGTGCCTAGTGGCACGTGAAGGATGTGTGGGGGGTTTGAAGTTTGCTTCATCACGCGAGGAGCACGTGCTGCACTTGTGAACACTGAATTACATGCTTTTGTGACTCAGAACACTATTGAAAGGAATATCGCATAATCTTCCAACTTTTAAAAGGTCTAAGATAAGAAAAAATATAGTCATGTTGGGTCTTGTTTGATTCGTCTCAATTAGTACATTTTTAAATTCAAGCGTTATTCAAAGAGGTGTATTGGGAGACGCGCACAAGAAAGTGAGAATGATAAAAAACAGAGGGATTACCTCATACCAGAATCATATGAACCAAACGCTCTTTAAGTTTTTTTTCTAGGGGTGTTCATGGGTGGTTAACCGTCCCGAATAACATTTCGGTTCACTCTTTTTTGCGAACCGTGACGGCAACCGTTTAGACAGGTTACCGCCTAAGCGGTTAACCATTTTTTCGGTATGGTTTTTCGGTTAACTATTAACTGTTACTTAAGTTATACTATTATGTTTTACTTAATGTACATATATATTTTCAAATTTTGTGCATATATTTAATATTATATTAATATAAAATGTATTATAAAGTGGATGATAAATCCATTTGAAAACATAACTAACACTAACAATTTACTCAATTTCCTAATTATAGTGTTTATATTAGGAGTCCACTCATGGTACACCCGGGTGTACCATGCTCATGGTACACCCAGGGGCATTTTCGTAGTTAATTGCAACTTAAGGGGCACGCTGGTAATTTTGGGGCAATAATTGTTCTTTCTCCTTCTTCCTTCCAAAGCTTAGAAACAGAAAAAATGGAGTGTTCGATTGATCAGTTGTTGTTGTTTCAGTAGTTCTCTCTCACCTCCTTCCTTCCAAACACAACAATGAAGATCTAAAATTCGCGAAAAAAAAGAAATTTTCAGATCTGAAATTAAGGAAGAAGATGATGAGCAAATGATAAAGTTTGGGTAAAAGTGTGCTCATTTTCTTAAATGAGTAGAAATGATGAGCAAATGATCTATTGTTGTTGTTGTTGTTATGTTGTTATTGTTTCAGTAGTTCTCTCTCACCTCCTTCCTTCCAAACACAACAATGGAGATCTAAAATTCGCAAAAAAAAAGAAATTTCTAGATCTGAAATTAAGGAAGAAGATGATGAGCAAATGATAAAGTTTGGGTGAAAGTGTGCTCATTTTCTTAAATGAGTAGAAATGATGAGCAAATGATCTATTATTGTTGTTGTTGTTCTGTTGTTGTTGTTTCAGTAGTTCTCTCTCACCTCCTTCCTTCCAAACACAACAATGGAGATCTAAAATTCGCGAAAAAAAAAAATTTTCAGATCTGAAATTAAGGAAGAAGATGATGAGCAAATGATAAAGTTTGGGTAAAAGTGTGCTCATTTTCTTAAATGAGTAGAAATGATGAGCAAATGATCTATTGTTGTTGTTGTTGTTCTGTTGTTGTTGTTTCAGTAGTTCTCTCTCACCTCCTTCCTTCCAAACACAACAATGGAGATCTAAAATTCGCGAAAAAAAAGAAATTTCTAGATCTGAAATTAAGGAAGAAGATGATGAGCAAATGATAAAGTTTGGGTAAAAGTGTGCTCATTTTCTTAAATGAGTAGAAATGCTTGTTCATTTTGCTCATTTGCTCATTTTACTCATTTGTTCATTTACTCATTTGCTTATTTACTCATTTGCTCATTTTGCTCATTTGCTGATTTTACTCATTTGCTGAAAATAGCCTTGGGTGTACCATGAGCATGGTACACCCAGGTCTACTATAAAGATTCTCTTTATATTAGTACTAGGGTTTGTGACTTGTTGAATCTATGTGTGAATGGCTTATATGAGGTAACCTAGTTAAAATTCATCTTACCACAATTCCCGAAAGGTGCCCACAAAAAAAAAAAAGTACAAAAACCTCAAAAACCCTGCCTAACCCGTAAACCTCAAAAACCTCTCAGCTTCCTTCACTCATATGGAATTCTGAGGCTCGAATTGCTAAAGCTCGTTCCAGGTTTTTGCCCCTGTTTTTTTGAAAAAAAAAAAAGAAAAATCAAAAGAAATTGTAAACATAAAGCTCGAATTGCTTCCGTTCAATCTCTATCTGAAACTCAAACGCTGCTTTCACTCTCTACTCTCTGTCTCTCTCAGTTCCCTCGAGTCATTGTTGCTGGCCTGTTGCTGAGTCGTCGCGCCGGTGAGTCATTTTAGCCTGTTGTACTGTTAGTTAATTTTCTTTGTTTCTTTCTCAAAAGCTCTTTCAATTTCTTTTCCATCTAATGATTTAATGATTTGTGAGTTTATGGGTTTATGAATTGTGTGGATTTATGGGTTTGTGAATTAGGAATCTACTGATTTGTGAACTTAAAAATCAAAAGATTGTATTTATGAATTTAAAAACCAAAAGAGTGAATTTGTGAATTGGGAATTTACAGTGTTGGTAAATTATAATATGTTTACTTTGTCATTGAATTCAATTGGTGAATGAGTGAATTATAATTTGTGAATTTCTCACTAATACACGATTATACATATTTGTTATGTTGTATTGTGAATCTCTGATGTGAGTAGTGCATTTTCTTTCGTATTGTAACATTGAATTTCAATGAATTATTAATTCACCTTCGAACTTCATAAGGGAATTCCTTTAAAAACAAAGTTCTCATGTGCATTGATAATAGCTAAAGATATAGGCTACAAGCCTACAACAGAACTTTTGGCTTATGACATTTTAATAACAAACAAAGGCAGAAAATTTTAGTCAATTGCAATTGAGCTTTTGAACCTTCAATAGAGTGAACAATGGAGAAAAAAAAGGACAAAGAAATAGAAAAGGGAAGAGAATGAGGAGAGAGATTCAGGAAACTTCATGTGGTAATAACAGACGAATGAACAAGTTGATTCAAAGGTTATTTTTAGTTGGAAATTTGAAATTTGTGTTTACAATATGTGTTTACTGTTTAGAAATTCTAACAATGGGAAACTTTTAATATGGATGTAAAATTAAACCAAATCCAAATTCAATACCAAACAGTTGAATTTGGTCAAATCTATCATTTGAACGAAATTACCATGCCAAACTGTTCATTAATCAAAGTTGCTTTGGATCCAAGGCTATTGCAAAGGGGCACATAATGATACCCGAGTTAGTAGGAATTTTTCACTATCCAATGCTATCACAAAATCATGCTACCCCTAACCTGAAATCCTGGCTCCACCCCAATGTTGAGACGATCTTTTGTTGCGATTTTTCATGTTTTCTGCAATTTTTAAGATGTGATTGATTTTATGCTTTTCTTATTGTTTGTTTCATGAATTTAACATTTTTTTCTCATGTTACTTCATGTTTTTAAGGATAATATACATGTTAGAAACTTATGATTCGAATTTTTGGTATAACTTCTTAATTATTATTTGTTTCATGGAACTTAATGATAAGAATGTTTATGTTACAATTTGTAGATGCGCATATCTTCATGCGAGTGTTGATTTGTTCTAGTTTGTTTTATCAAATCAATGTTTGAAGTGTTGTGGCTGGAAATCTGGAATGAATAATCTGTTATGCTTGGGCCCACGGCGGCTGTCTCTCCTGCCCTGGCTCAGGGACGGGCTTGCGGAACATTTATAGGGTTTTTTTTTTTTATTTTTGTTTACAGGTGTGAAAAACATGGATTATTGCAGAAGGCGTGACTTTTTGTTCTGTGATTCATGTGGGACGATGTTGTCGCTGAATTCAACAAAGCATGCTCGCTGCCCTTTGTGCAAGACTAAGAAACGAGTGAAAGGTATTACAATTTTTATTTGCTCATATTCTGCTTTTTATTTAAGAAAAATAGAGATTTTTTTGGGCCTTAGTTCTTGTTAATTTGAAGTGAAATTAGGCACTAGATTAATTTGGAAGGGTATTTGTAAATGATTGAATTTTTTACTCTGAATTGAATTATGAGGATGGAATGAACTAGGAAGAAATTTTGGGGAGAGATATAAGAATTTATGCTGAATGTGGGGGAGTGAATGTATCATGTTCCTTTATTTAGAATGTGGAATGGATAAAGCTAAGGAAAGGAATTGGAGGGATTAAAACTCGTTCTGTTTTTTCAATAAACATAAGTCATTCCGATGTTTGAAAGATTGCAATAAAACACATTGTTAAAGCTGGAGCCTGTTGAATTCATTTTGCTCACTTATGCACCAAATTCTGGGTTGAACATAGCATGGGACGTTTGTGAATTTTACAACTGAGAAACTTGCGGAAATGGTTAGTTCATTGTTGATACAACAATATCTATGGAATTCTTGAAAATTTTCATTAGGAGTTTTGTCTAAAGAAGCATTCAGATATTTGTTATTTGAGTAAGACATGCTGTAAGTTGGAGTTTTGGACTTGGATAGATGGTCTTACAACTTAAATCTGCATAAGAGATTGTAAGTGTATTTACCTTCTACAATTTTAGACATATCTCGTTCGAAGAATTGAAGCTTTGTAACTTGCCGTCGTATGTGGCTGATGAGTCATTTTGGTCGCTGCACCTCAACCGTTGCTACGTGTTCAACCTTCATCTAAGTCCAACAATTGTTTGTTGAAGAAACTTTATTTTGATATGATGTGGTTTTCTAGTGTGTGTGTGTCTCTTGCTTCTTACTATCGCAACCTTAGAGTTTCTTTGTTTCTTCTTCTTGTTGGCTAAATCCTTTAGAGATTGCATGTTATATGTGCTGTTGCTTTGATTATGTTTGTGAACTAGTTTCTGCTGGATATATGTCCATGATTTTTCCTATCTTTTTTGGATCTCTTGAGTTCTAGAATATGGTACTTATGATGTGTGTTGTTGTTTCCAGAGGTTGAAGGAAAGGAAACATTTTATACCATTTCTGGAGAGGTATGCTTATGCTGCTCTAACTGTTTTCTGGTTCCCACGAGCTTGATTTCGTACTGAATTTGTTATTTCCAGAATGTCTAGAAGTACAAGGTCAATGAATTGTATACGCTCTTGACATTATTTGGCTTGTTTGGCTATATAATATTAGTTTGTAGTTGGATTAGGTATGAAATTTGTGAAGAAATATAGAATAGTATGGAGAAGCAACCAGTACACCCCCATAAAGGAAGTTAGGGAAAATTAGGTGAGATTTCATGCGATAACCACGTATACAGCCAAATGCTTATGTAAACCTCCTCCGTAGTTCATGAACTGTTCAAAGTCTTCGAATATCTATTGTGCATCCCATCTTTCTAAATTTTTTTCTACTATTGGAGTTTTTGGAATGACTATCATGACATTGGTGAAGTCTCAATTGACACAAGGAATAGCCTCTTCCGCCATAATTTTTGTTAAGAGAACTCCTTTCTTTCATCAATCTCCCCTCCCTCCTCCAACCTGTTGCCTTCAGGAATAAGTTTTTAGTTTCCTATATATTCTTCTATCTTTCACTTTAAAATTTAAGGAAATTTATAATATTATTAAAATGTGTGAGCACGAATTACCGCCACATATTGGTTCATGCCACACGCTGACATGGTGCTCTGACACGGCAATAATCTGTCCATGTGACATGATATTATATTATTATTACATATTTAACATGACAATATGTTTAGTGTTTCAAAAATACATGTAAGAGGATTAGAACCCATGACCGATTATCTAGAAAGTTCATTATCTCTACCACCATGCTACATCCCTTTTTTTGAAATCAAATTCCCTTTTCAATTACCAAATCATTTTTCCTTGATAATATATAGATGTTATAATATCATTAGCATGTTTTATGCTATTAGTAATTCAAAAATTTGTGTTGAAGATTTTGAACACTTGACCTCATATCTAAAGTGTCATAGTTACACTACCAAACAAACTCCTTTTTTTTTATTAATCTTTTACAATATCGAATAAATCAAAATAACTACTTCTGTTCTCATATACAATTTATAATATGAAGATCTTGTGAAACTAAAGGATGAAAATTACTCCCTCCGTTCCTTATTGATGTTCCTACTTCCTAGTTTGAGTTGCATCTTTTTCCATGCACAAATTTGACTATTAATTTATGTAATTACGTATTAGTAAAAATTATAAAAATTGATATTATTAAAGTATTCATTGATAAGCATCAAATAAGACCTCACATGATTGTTTTTTCTTATATATTGGGAAATTTTAGAAGATTTTATGTAATACTAAGTAGTGACATGACTCTAAGTAGGAATATCAATAAGGAACATGGGGAGTATATTATTAGACTAAAAAATTAAATTACTTACAAACTGAATTTACTAAATTTTTGTTAAACCAATATTGTGTAAGATCTTTTTATTAAAATAATAAATTTTGTAATGATACTTAAAATAAAATTTTAATCTAAAACAACAAGCAATTAAATGTAATCTTAGACTCTATAGAATGAATTTATATTTTTTAAAATTTAATGTCAAAGTATATGGGGCATGACATGGGACAACAACTAGTTAACAAAACATTATTGGAATAAGTACAAACATAGAAGTATGAATTAATAATGACCATTACCTTATATGCAGTTCCTCTGAAGTACGGGAGAATATAATTCATAAAAAAAATGAACACAAATGTTGAGTTACTTTGTAAAATTGTAACTAGCTGAAAAGCTATGCCATGCTAACTTTAGTATCAACAAGCTGTGATGGAAACTTGCATATTGATAATGTTATGAATACTTTAAATGGTCAGGGTTATCACATTAGATAAAAGCTCAACCCAAGGTTTTAAGATGCATTGTGCTAAACGCCTAAACCACAGTTTTACCCCTGTTAGAATACATGACCCTTTGTTAGAGATCAGACATGCCCAAATAAAAGAAAATGGAGAGCTATTACTTGGGTACATTTTGTGACTGTTAATTGCTAATACTCTAGAGACGTTGTTGAGGAAGTAGAGGAGAGTGAGTGAGGCTAACATCTGGAGAAAGGTACAGTGAAGAGGAGCTAAGAAGAAATCGTAAGATAGACGGAGATGGGGATGAAAAATCGAGGGAATTTGGGTATTTTCAAGAGTGTTTATGGCATTAATAGTGGTTCATAATATCGCAAGTTCCTTGGTACTTTTGAAATCATTTGGTTTCTGCACAGTAAATTTACCACTGCACTCTGCAAAAGCAGTGCTGTGTTTAGCATTCCAAAGTACAGGAATCTGTCTGAATACCCTTGTGTAGTTTTTTTGTCTCTGTTACTAAAGTAACTTGCTTTAATTGCCCTTCTTTTTCTTGTGGCAATCCGCTGATTAACACAAGCCATTAGCTTTTCTGAGAGGATCAATACTTGTATGCTTGTTTCAATATCGAGGCCTAAAATTAACCTTTAAGTGTAGAGTTGCAGTCATGGGTCTTTTGGGTGCCTATTTATTTCTTAGAAGATTACTTGAAGATTTAGGATTGATGATTAAGAGCTTTTCTTTTCTATTATACCTGAACTGCTTTCTGGTTTTTGAAGGAAGATGGTAGAAAGTAGATACTTATCGTTGTTACAGTTATACTGAACCACTCCCCTCCCCTCCCCCCTCCCCGCGTCCTTCAAACTCTTGATCCTGGTTGAAACTCAAATGATTTTGCCTTTTTCTCTTCTTTGTCCCTTCATTGAGTTGTTTGGGGCCTTAGTTTTCAAAGTTTCAACTAAGCATAGGGAGACGGGAGTACATGGAGCCTACGCCAAAGGTTCATACACGCCCGTCCTATTTGCATGTTCCTCTACTTTTCTCCTATTTTTTTTTTTTGCTTTTGTGGTATTAAAGTGCCCCATATATTTGAGGAAAATATGAAGAGCTCCCCGTAGTAAACAGTAAAGGACTTCCAAGAAATTGCTTTTTCCTATTTTCTCACAGATTCTAGGAGTGAAGTTATACAGTAGGATGAACGAACACTGAATATGAAGATCAATCAGTTGCTCTTTGAGATTAAATAGACAATTGCCAAGGGTATTAGAATGCTAGTGTCATCCATGTGTGAGCTTTAGGTTGCTGGGAAATAGGCTACTATTTTTATAGCTGAGTGATTATCCAACTGATGCTCTGAATTGCCTTCCTAGGATTGTTATCCCCAAAGTGATCTGGCTCATTTAACTAGGTCTGGAATGTTTACTTGTATCATTGCATGGCTTGATTTAATATGATTTCATTGACGATCTGATAGTCACTTTAAGATGCCTTTTTTCCCACCCACCCCTCTCTTTCTGGGGTAAGTTAGTGATTAAGATTAGGTACATTTGGGCCTATTCATATCCTGCCCAATGGCAGAGTTAGTTAGGTGGTGGCTGTGTTGATTGTTAATTAATTTTTAACTGAAAGTAGATTGCGCTAGTATATGTAGCCCTAGTATTTATTTCATAAATAATCTAGATAACAGATTTTGCTTTGCAGGTTGTAACCTTTTAAATCTTTATTTTTCTCCATCTTTGTATCTACTCATCCGAAGCTGAGTCTGGCAGATTCTATTTGTTTCCTTGTAGAAGAAATCCAACTTCCTGTATGAACTTGCTTCTGTCAGAATATTGTTTACATGTACAATGTGGTGGTAAGACTCAGAGCACTGACTAGGATGTCTAGGGGATTGGTGCAATGACTAGTGTCACCATTTTTACATCTTGGTAACTTTTTTCGCTGATATCTAGAAATGATGATTCCTAAAGACATTTTTTGTTCCGGAAAGGCTGTTTTTTTTTTCACCTTTTCTGACCAGGCCAGTAGTGGGCTAAGAGTGGTGTTATTGTTGTCTAGTGCAGCATTATTACCAGCCTTGGACTATTTTTTTCAAGCTAGTCTTGTAGTGTGGTCTAAGCTGGTATATCACTGTCCACTGGGTCTCTTCATATATACGCTGCCTCGTCTTTGGGCACTTCTTAATCAGTTTATTAGCCTATTCGGCAAGTCTTCCTTCTAAGGCTGGAGCTTTTGCTGGTTACTAGATGATGTTCGACGCTTCTTTGGTTTAAATGTTTTGTCATTGTTTCTAGTTGAATTTTGAAGATATATGTTTTAGGGTCTTCTTGGCTGCTTTGGTCTGACAATAACTTCATATCTTGCACCTATTTGGTATTACTACTAGCTTTCAGTTTTGGTTGTAAGTTTGCACTAGTTGTCTAGCTTTAAGAGAATGTTTGGTTTAGCAGAAACATTATCCAGAAATAGTGGATTTCCTATTTATTTTGTTTAGTTTGTTACTGGTGGAAAATATGCTGGAAAATACTTCTTACAGTGTTAGATTATATCTTCTTTTAATTTTCCATTTTCATTGTTTCTTTACTTGCTAACTTTCCATTCAAGAACCAAACAAAGGAGAGTAATTGACAATTGTGTTCCCGTTGAATATGTCGTCACAAAAACGTATTTGAATATGTTCTCTGTCCAGCCAAATAAATACAAACAAAAATCTGAAGACAACGAGAAAGTATCTGTCTGATAGCTTTTTCTTCATCTACTTGGGTTTCGCTGACACTGCCTTGGTATTAATCTTATAGGATATTAGAAGGGCATTACAAATGGAGCCGTTTGTGAAGGTGGATGGAGTGATTAGTGGTGATGTGAAAGTTGAAAGGCAACAGGTTAGTAGAGCTAACAAGAAACCTTTAAATTCAGTGGTCATTTTCTGGGAAATGTAATTCTGATCCATGTGTTCTCTTTATTGTCTTTGCAGGTTAACCAACCATGTGAAATGTGTGGACACAGCCCTGTTGAGCTGGTTGATTCAAGACAAGTAAGCTCTAAGAACATGTTTGCCATATGTGTTCTTTATTAACTTAATTGTTTATCGGTTTATCTTGATTGCTCATTTTAGAGCTGATATTTACTCTTTATATCAACAGACAAGGTCGGCAGATGAAGGACAGACTAATTTCTTCGAGTGCCCATCATGTAGACATCGATGGAAGGAGAACTCTTAGGTCTTAGCTTCACTTTTCAGTTTTGCTGGGAAAACAGAGTATGATATGGAAGCTAAGGGGCAGTTCGACATTTTATTGAGTTTACAATTTTTAGTTTTATATAGTAAGTTGTATAATGAACTTAAATTTAGTCATATGTAAACTAATCAGGTTTGTTTCGAAAACTGACTAGTTGTTTCCATATTTTAGTTTTTAGTTTCCAAAAACCCCGAATACCAAAAGGGATGTCGAATAGGCCATCATTTTCATTGTTTGGCTATTTTATTTGTTAACTTACTTTCACCATTTCACGGATACATCCAAGTATAATTTGAAGCTGCCAAAAGAAAAAAAAAATGGAAGCTACATTGTTGTCATTTAGCCCTGTTGACCTGGTTGATTTAAGCCAAATTAGCTTGCATGTTCAAAATACAGATAACCTCCAAAACTATCCATTTGTGCTAATATTTTATTGTTTCTGTTCTAAAATAATCCATTTGTGCCTTTTCTTTTCAAGTTGGCCGTCACTCTTTGCTCCCCTTCTTTTGCTCGAGTTTCGGATTACTAATATTTTCTGTTTGGGCCCATTTCATGGACCTGTCCATTTCCAGTAAAATTACCAAAATACCCCTACTTCTAGGGCCATCAATCCTCCACCAGCTGGAGTTGACCTAAATACCCTACTTTATTGGAATTTACAACCATTATAAATAGTGCTTGTCCCATCAGTCAAAAGGTATTGAATTCTTCACATAACAAGCTAGAGCATCTCTCTCTACAACTACTACTTTCTCTCTCTACCCCGGGGCGTTCCCGGAAAAACCCTGGGGTAGTTTTTCAGTGTGCTTTGCAGGTTTACCGGCGTTAAGACCATCGGAGCTCTCGTACCGTCTCGACATTCAGTAGACTTCCCTTCCATCATTACATACAGTTTCTTGACGGAAACAGTTTGACGCCGTCGTTGGGGATCCTACAATCTCAAGCCACAACCGAGAGCTGAAATGGCACCGATCCGCCGAAACCGCAAAGCTCCTCAGTCGGAACCTAACCCACCGTCCCACCACACACATACCGTTGAGACACTCGACCCCCACGAGGATGAGAGCCCTACACCCCCGCCTGAGCATGGGCCTCAGCCTCAGACAGCTGGACCCCCTCCTCTACCTGCCGAACTCCAAAGGATAGCGGACCAGCTGAACCAGAACATTGAACGGAACCTAAGGGCCATGTTGGCCACTCTCCTAAGTGGGGGACAGCCCCAACTCCAGTCTCAGCCTGAGGTGGAAGTGAGAGAAGGGGCGTCTCGGATGCAAAGATCACATGTTGCTGGACCCCCTCAGCCCTCAGCACGGAGGCATGAACAACCAAGAGAGCAAAGACCCTCTCATTCCGCTCAGAGACCCCCTCAGCTAGCCCATAGACCCCATCGGTCGGAGCAGAGACCTCCCCGGACCGGACATGGGCAGAGAGACGCCCGTCAGACAATCGAAGAGAACAGACTCCGTAAGGGGCAGATGGATGCCCGAGAAATTCTGAATAGGAAGGAAGCATCAAGGGCGGCCCCGTCAAGACGCGAGCGTGACCCTGGTCAGCCCCACTCTCCTCGCCGAGAACGAGAGAGATCCCCTCCTCGCTCGCCCAGGCGTCGGGAGGATGAATGGGACTCGGCCTTATCTCTACCACGCAAGCGTGGGGACCCCCAGATGGTCAACCGAGGTGTCCTGAACTTCATGACCCCCTTCAGCAAAGAAATCATGGACACCCCCAACCCAAGCAAAGTAAAGGTGCCTCTCATCGATCAATATGCAGGTTCGACGGATCCGGCTGACCATATGGCCGCATATAAGGCACAAATGAGTGTGCAAATGGGTGCGAAGCTGCGTGGTGTCGCTACTTCCCGACCACGCTCAAAGGATTGGCACTTAGCTGGTTTTCGGAATTGTCTCCGGGTATCATCACTAACTTTTCAGTGTTGGAGGCACTCTTCCTTCAACACTTCATTGCGGGGAGGAGACACAAGAAGACTAACATCCATTTGATGTCGGTCAGACAAGAGAACAATGAGAGCCTAAGCGACTACATCAGGAGGTTTAACGAAGAATCGTTAAGGGTGTCGGATCTCCAAGATGGAGTAGCCTTCACCGCGCTTATGTCTGGGCTCTTGCCGGGTAAGTTCCGTTGGTCCTTGGCGGAGAACGAAGTTACTACATTCACGGAAGCTATGACTCGGGCACTAAAGTTCATACAAGCCTTAGACATTTGTAGGCCGAGTAACGACAATTCGAGAAAGAGGAAGGAGGATAAGGGTCTTGCAGATCATCGCAGCGGCCGAGATGAGACGAAAGCTCCTCGATCCAACCCTCAGCCTAACCGGCCCTCCGCTAGTAGAGAGGATTCTCGGTTTAACAGGAACCAAAGGGAGATTTACTTGGACCGTAAAGAAAAGTCGGTGTTGCCTAAGCCACCCCCCATTAATACATCCAACACTCGGCGGGACAAGCGTCTATGGTGTGAGTACCACAAGGAGTGCGGTCACACCACCCGCGATTGTAGGGTGTTGAAGAAGGCTTTGAACAATCTAGCCGACCAAGGAAAACTCAATAGGTACCTCAAAAACCCCGACAACAAGGACAAGAGAAAGGATGAGCGGGCCAACAGTGATGACACCGAAGGGTATGTCGGTGTCAAATCGGGTGGATTTGCCTCAGGAGGCCTAACCGGCCGTTCCCGTAAGTTCCACCTCCAAGAGCTGAAGCATCAAGTGTTAAAGGTAGAAGGCACCCAGGCAAGTTGCCCCGTAATGACCTTCGGAGAAACAACTCGGCACATTCAGACGCCTCATGATGATCCTTTGGTGATTGAGATGAAGATCGCCAACTCAAGAGTGAAGAGGATCTTGATCGATAGCGGATCCTCCGCAGACATCATCACCCTGGACTGCCTCAAAAAACTTAAGTATCAAGAGAGGGATACTACTCCCATCCATCAACCACTGATAGGCTTCGGGGGCAACTCAGTTCATCCAATCGGCACCATCAAAATCCCAGTGCGACTCGGAGAGAAAGGCAAAGGAAGAAGCCTACCAGTTGATATTCTGGTGGTGGACATCCCATTGCCATACAACGCAATTGTGGGTCGTCCTACTTTGAACAAAGTCAAAGCAGCCATCTCCGTGTATCAACTCTTGATGCAATACGAGACGGATGAGGGGGAAGTCGGCAAAATCCATGGGGATCAACAATCAGCAAGAGAATGCTATGTTAATAGCTTTAAAACCGGCACCACCTCATCCAAAGAAGTAACACCACCTAAGAAGAGAAAGAGAAGTGAAGCAGAGGCACCTTTGGACTGCCTCAGCATCTACATTTCGGAAAACCCGAAATGCTATGACCGCCCTCAACCAGTTGAAGAGGATGAGGAGGTCACCCTTGATGAAGAACTTGGTCACCGAGTGAGGGTAGGCCGAACAATAGATCAGGCACTAAGGGAGGAAATCATCAAGGTATTGAGGGAGTACAAGGATGTTTTCGCCTATGAGGCTACAGACATGCCGGGCTTAGACCCTCAGTTCATGTTTCATGAGCTGAATATCAAAGAGGGGTACCTCCCCGTTAAGCAGAAGCTGAGGCATCAAGGCCCGAAAAGAAACGCGGCCGCAACGACAGAAGTAAAGAAGCTCTTAGAAGCGGGGTTCATTGAAGAGTGTCAATACACTGAATGGTTGGCGAACGTGGTACTTGTCAAGAAGTCTAGCGGAGCATGGCGAATGTGTGTGGACTTCACGGATTTAAACAAGGCTTGTCCGAAAGACAACCATCCCCTTCCCAAGATAGACAGATTGGTGGATTCAACGGCAGGGCATGCACTTCTCAGTTTCATGGACGCCAATGCGGGGTACCATCAAATATCCATGGCTGAGAAGGATAGGCCACATACGACCTTCATTACGAGCCAAGGGGTCTATTGCTATAAGATGATGCCCTTCGGGCTAAAAAATGCGGGAGCCACCTATCAGCGCACAGTGAACAAGATCTTTCAAGGCCAACTAGGCCGTAACATCGAAGTATATGTCGGCGATATGATCGTCAAAAGCAAACAAGCAACGGATCACGTAGCTGCCTTAAGGGAAACCTTGTCTACCCTTTGTCGATATCGAATGATGCTTAACCCCAAAAAGTGTGTTTTTGGAGTTAAGGGAGGGAAATGTCTTGGCTTCTTGGTCGACGAAAGGGGAATTGAGGCCAACCCAGATAAAGTACAAGCAGTGTTGGACATGAGGTCTCCTAAGAACGTCCGAGAGGTACAACGCCTCACCGGTTGCCTAGCGGCTCTCGGGCGCTTCTTATCTCGGTCAGCTGACAAGAGTCTTACCTTCTTTCGCGCACTCAAGCGAAAAGAATTTGATTGGGATGAAGAAGCAGAAAAAGCGTTTCAACAACTCAAACAACACCTTTCCACCCTTCCCAAGCTCATCTCCCCCCTTGCTGGGGAAACATTATACGTCTATCTGGCGGTGTCCGAATATGCACTGAGTGCGGTACTTGTGGCCGATCGTGAAGATGGTCAGCACCCGGTGTACTTCGTCAGCCATGCATTTCGAGGGGCAGAAAGCAAGTACAGCCAGATTGAAAAGATGGTTTACGCCTTAGTTATGGCAAGTCGGAAGCTGAAGCCCTACTTTCAAGCGCACCCTATTAAGGTCCTGACCGGACAACCTCTTCGGAAAGTTATTGAAAATCGCAATCACTCCAGCCGCATGACGGTTGGGCTGACCAACTGGCCGACTTCGGCATCGAGTATGAGCCCCGTAGGGCAATCAAAGCCCAAGCCCTTGTGGATTTCATCTCAGAGTGCACTTCCGGACTAGCTGAGGAAGAGGGATCAGCAACCTGGGGGCTTCAAGTAGATGGCTCTTCAACTAAAACGGGGAGTGGAGCTGGGCTAGTCATAACACCCCGCATTGGTGACAAGTTGGAGCACGCCATTAAGTTCGACTTTCTAGCTTCCAACAATGAGGCTGAGTATGAGGCACTGATCCTAGGGCTACAAATATGCATTACCTCAGGAGCCAAATCAGTTCGAGCCAAGTCAGATTCACAGCTGATAGTCGGTCAAGTATCGGGTGAATTCGAGGCCAAGGAGGACAACATGAAGATGTATAGGTTTAAAACCAAAGAGGTGATCCATAACCTACAAGATTTTCAGATCTTACACGTGCCTCGGTCGGAAAATCAGCAGGCTGACGCGCTAGCTCGGATGGCGAGCTCAGCAGATGGGCTCAGCCCAAGAACCATCATGTGGCAAGTCATCCACCAGCCTAGCATCAATGCCAAGCAAACTTTTGTCTTGGACAGAACTTCTACATGGATGGATAAAATGATTAAGTATTTGAGGGATGAGGAGCTCCCCTCGGACGAGAAGGAAGCTGAGAAGGTCCAGGCAAGGGCCAAGTGGTTCGCATGGCATGAGGGAAACTTATACAAGAAATCCTACACTCATCCCTTGCTGAAGTGTGTCACCCCGGAGGATGGGGACTATATATTAAGGGAGATACACGAGGGGGCATGTGGAAGTCATCAAGGAAGCAGAACCATCGCCGCCAAGGCACTCCGGGCAGGGTACTATTGGCCGACATTGAAAGAAGATGCAATGGGATTGGTTCGAAAATGTCCTAAGTGCCAGTTGTTCTCAGATCTCCCTCGCACACCAGCGAATACCATTACCTCCATACAAGCTGTCTTGCCCTTCGACAAATGGGGTATGGACCTACTCGGCCCGTTTCTTCCGCTTCAGGCCAAAGGAAATTTCTTATCGTCGCAATTGATTATTTCACCAAATGGATAAAAGCTGAGCCCCTGACCACAATCACGGACAAACAAGTGCAGATGTTCATATGGAGGAACATCATAACGAGATTCGGAGTCCCTAAAACCCTTGTATCTGACAATGGTAGGCAATTTAACAGTGGACCGACTCGAGACTATTGTGGTCGTTTCGGCATAAGAACCAGGTTTTCAGCCGTCTCGAGTCCCCAGACAAACGGTCAGGCTGAGGCAGCTAACAAGGTTGCTCTTAAAGGAATTAAGAAGTCCTTGGATGGAGCAAAAGGAGCATGGGTTGACGAATTGCCAGGGATACTCTGGTCAGCACGAACAACTACTAAGGAAGCTACGGGATACTTTCCTTTTCAGCTCGTCTATGGGAGCGAAGCTGTCCTCCATGTGGAGGTCAGTATACCTTCTCCCCGTATGACATTTTATGACTATGATGAAAATGAACAAGCGAAGCCCATCAGCCTCGACCTTCTACCAGAGATCAGGGGCAACTCTCTCCTCCGATCCATCCAATACAAGCAGAGGGTCACTCGACTTCAATAGAAGAGTGAAGCATAGGCCCATACAGTTGGGAGATTGGGTTGTTCGAAAAATAGAAGCAACGGGAAACTCGCACCTTCAAGGCAAGCTTAGCCCCAACTGGGAAGGACCCTACAAGGTCACTCATGTGATCAAACAAGGAACGTATCGACTTGAATCACCAGAGGGAGTCCCTCTCGCCCGACCATGGAATGCGGATAATCTGAAGAAGTATTTTGTTTAAGTATTGTAATTTAAGGGCATCGATGTGCATGGGCCAGGCTTTTTGGCCTCGGCGCAAATTTTGTAAAACATTAGTAATGAATCAAAGAAGCTAAGCATATGCTTCGGCACATTTTCTAAGTTCGACAAAACATGCTGCACCACGGCATCCGAAATAATGTGAGCCAGGCAATGCCTCGGCTAAACAATGAATCACGAAACAAAAAGCAAAAATCCACAAATCACAACACTTAAAAAAAATAAGACCGAAGACGATACTTTCATTGATAAACACAAATATTACAACATAAGGGAGGCAGCCTTGAACAACATGAGGCCACCTCTTTGAAAACTACAACATAACAGAGAGAGCCGCGAGCAAACAAAGGGCCAGATACTAAGGCACTAATGAGAAGAGCTGCCGTACTCCCTACCCTCATCAAATGCAACATCTTCAAAACCTCCCGAGAATTGTGGGGCATCGGGCTCAGCTTGCTGACCCAAGCTGGTGGTCGCCATCTGATCACGCAGCAAAACCATCTCGGCTTCACAAAGGGACTGATAAGTCCTAGTCGAAGCCTCCCAATCAAAATCGGGATAGTCCTGAGTCACGGCCTTCTTCATCCGAGCCAAGGCAGCCTCCTCACCGGCTTGGAAAGAGTTCCCCCCAACCTCGGTGTTGTATGCCAGACACTCGTCTGACTCCTGCCACGCATTGAACCACTCGGCAGAACTCCTCTCAGCCTCTCGTCGAGCCTCTTCCAGCCTCGCAGAGAGACGACTCACCTTCTTCAAGGCACTATCACGATCCCTCATCAGTTGGCCAATCTGGCCATTTAGCTGCTTCGACTTCTCCTGAAAGTCGGCTTGGTCATTGTCAAAGGCCCTCATCGCTCTGGTCAGCTCGCACTCAGACTTGTGAAGTTTTGTCTCCAAATCCTTCACGATCGCTTGATGCCCTCGGGCCGCAACCTCTAGCTCAGCCACTCTAGCGGACAACCTCTCATTCTCCGCCGTCAAAGTCATACAACGGCGTGCCACCATAGTCATCCGAATGGACATCTGCAAAGTTAGGAAAATGAGTTAGAGAGACATACGTGATGCAATAAAACACAAAGATGACAACACTCACATCCAGCCAAGCGTGATGAAGCTCGTCAACCTTAACCTCGCCAATGGATTCAAGGTACTCCTCATTCTTGGGACCAGCCATCTCCCTACACACCTTCCTCAATCGACGACCCTTGTCATCAATCGACAGCCTAGTGAAAGGGGCGTCACCCCCAGCCAAAGCCCCGCGCACCCTCTTCGGCGGCGGCGAGGGAGAAGAAGGAGTGTTTGTGGGAGTTGGGGGAAGTTCATAATTCCCCTCGTCAATGTCTGCATCCAGTCCCGACTGGAGGGACGCCCCTCTACTCGAGGAAGGCCTCCTCTCCACACTCACGCTCGAACGTGGCCGTTCCAGGGCAATCACTGTCTCGCGGCGCCCCGATGAAGTAGTGGAGCGCTCCTTCTTGCGCCTTGGGTTGACGGGATCCTAGATACATCGAAAGTTAGCACAAAAACATAAGAAATAAACAAATAAGAAGAGAAGAGGAACTTAGCGAAGGTGGCGGAGGCACCTCGGTGATCGATCCGTCTTGAAGCTCCCTCCTGAGCCTCTGGGCCATGATGGCGTTGATGTCAACTCTATGGGCCATCTTTTCGTCTAATCGTGAACGGGAAACAACTACACAAGTAAAAGTAAGGCAACATCAGCACATATGAATAAAAATCTTAAGTATGAATATATCATCCCGACCCATTACCCTGAGGGTAAGCCGGGCTCACTCCGAAGGCAGATAAGAAGTGTTCATCCTGAGCATATTTTGGCTTGGGGAGCCAATTAGTGGGGACAAGCACTCTTTCCCCGTCTACCTCCTCACAATGAGTTTGAAAGTAACAGGCGGCCACGACCTCTTCCTTTGACATTTCTGGCACCTCAAAGTTCAAGCAAGTCCGTGGTCCCTCCCGAGACCACGTGATAGGCAAACCCCAGTCACCGCCATAGTAAATATAAACAAACTGACGTCGGAACTTCTTTTGTGCCGTAGGCATCTTCCGAACCATCTTATACCCTTTCCGGCATTAAAAGCCCCACCAGCCATGTTCCGCCACAAGCGGAGGGTGGGAGTGACACTCAATGAATTACAGTTCATAAAGCCCAATATGGTATACCAGGAGTTGGGCACCAATTGCGTAAACGTAAAGTCGTACGCTGTCATGAGTTCCCTAATGACGGGATGAAGAGGAAACCTCAAGCCAAAATCTAAGCATGCTCGGTACGCCGCAACACACCCAGGGGGAGTCGTTAACACCGTATTCATATTCCTTGGTCTATACAAGGCATAAGGATCACGAATGAACCACTTCGCTCCGAGGGCGGACATGTCCCTCATCATCACTTTCATCCAAGTAGGATGTGGGTACTTGTTGGCCGGCCCCCCGCCGGGCATGAGCGGGGGGTACTCTACCTGGTCCGAATTTTCAGTGGCACCACCTTGGTCGGCCATAACTACACCATCATGAAGGAAATGATCTAAGTAACTATGTTGTGCATAAGGGTAAGCTACGGATACCTCCCAGGGGTAGGGCACGTCTCCCTCGGCCTCTTCCACATAGGACCAGGCAGGGCTCGGAAGGAGGACCGCATCGGGGACGGCCGAAGGGTCGAGACAACGAACATTCGTCGTCACCAATGTTATTCCTACCCCCCGAGTCTCCTCCGATAATTTGTACATAGGGGGAGATTCGGGAGGGGTACCCGGCTTAGACCTCGACCCCATTATTTACTAACAAAAAGGGTCAGCCGCTAGCCTTTATTAAAAAAGAACAAAGAAAAATATAGGAGTCGGCCGTACCTCAAGTGGAGAAACCGGCTGAAGGAAGAAGCTGAATCCAATTCTAGTGAGATAAACTAGAGAGATAGGGTCTGGAAATGCTTAAGGGGAAGAAATGAGAATGAGAAAATGAGATCTCCTTCCTCCCCTTTATATATTGAAAAGGATGGAAAAGGCTCGGACCCCACCGTTCAGATGGGCCTTCATCAATAACCCTCCAATTGGGTCATACAATTGAGAAAGATCTGTTAAATATGGACCTTGTCTGCCCGATGAAAGTAATAACAGCTCGGTAATTGATTTCGAAACACTGAGATCTTGAGTTGGGACCTCCCTCGGATAATGAGAAGCGTCCTATACTTAGAAAAATAAGCTAAGTATCACCAACTTTGCGCCTCCTCAAACGCAGGGGCTCATTGGCCCCTCCGAAGGCGACCTTGGGACCTTCCTCGGACAATGAGAAGCGTCCTATACTTAGAAAAATAAGCTAAGTATCACCAACTTTGCGCCTCCTCAAACGCAGGGGCTCATTGGCCCCTCCGAAGGCGACCTTGGGACCTCCCACGGACAACGAGAAGCGTCCTACACTTAGAAAAATAAACTAAGTGTCACCAACTTTGCGCCTCCTAAAACGCAGGGGCTCATTGGCCCCTCCGAAGGCGACCTTGGGACCTCCCTCGGACAACGAGAAGCGTCCTACACTTAGAAAAATAAACTAAGTGTCACCAACTTTGCGTCTCCTCAAGCGTAGGGGATCATTAGCCCCTCCGAAGGCGACCTTGGGACCTTCCTCGGACAATGAGAAGCGCCCTATACTTAGAAAAATAAACTAAGTATCGCCAATGTTACATCTCATCGAGTGCAGGCGCTCCTTAGCCTAGCACACGCCTCGGACTCTTGGAGCGCCTCGGCCAAATCGCACAAGCGGCCCGACGAAGTGCCTCGGCCAACCTCGGCCAGCGCTCGAGACAAGCTCGGCCAACTCGAGGAACCCCCTCGGCCAGCGCTCAAGGAAGGTCCTCGAGCCAGCTCTAGGACCCCCCTCGGCCAGCTCGAGGAAGGCCCTCGGCCAGCCCGAGGAAGGCCCTCGGCCAGCCCGAGGAAGGCCCTTGGCCAGCCCGAGGAAGGCCCTCGGCCAAGAGCCTCGGCCAGGCGACTTAGTCCCTCGGCCAGCGCAAGCAAGCTCCTCGGCCAGCGAGCAAAGCCCTCGACCAAGAGCCTCGGCCAAGTTCAGCTCGCCCAGCACACGCCTCGGCCAGCGCAAGGAGGGCCTCGACCAGCACGAGGAAGGCCTCGGCCAGCGCATGGCTCGCCCAGCACACGCCTCGGCCAGCGCAAGGAAGGCCTCGGCCAACGCGAGGAAGGCCTCGGCCAGCGCATGGCTCGCCCAGCACAGCCTCGGCCAGCGCGTGGCGCGAGAGCTGGCCAGCCTCGACCAGCCTCGACCAACCTCGTCCTCGGCCTGCCGCGCCCCAGCAGCCCCTCGACCTGGTCGAGGGAGCCCTTTGGCCTAGCGTCCGCCCCCCTTCAGCCATTTTCTTGCGGCGCCTCAGCTTGCGTGAGTGTCTCAGCCTCCGCCAGCGTAAGAGGGCCCGCCTACGGCCTGCGAATCTCTTCTAATAATTTGTGGGCCCCTTCTAGTCTAAAGGAGATGCAATTCTTTGGATTTCGCCAATCAACCGCCCCTGCAAATCGGATTTTCGCTCCGATTAATTGACGTGGGGCTAATTGTTTGGGCCCATTTGATGGACCAGCCCATTTCTAGTAAAATTACCAAAATACCCCTATTTCTAGGGCCATCAACCCTCCACCAGCTGGAGTTGACCTAAATACCCTACTTTATTGGAATTTACAACCACTATAAATAGTGCTTGTCCCATCAGTCAAAAGGTATTGAATTCTTCACCTAACAAGCTAGAGCATATCTCTCTACAACTACTACTTTCTCTCTCTACCTCACTTACTGACTTGAGCGTCGGAGGGGAGTTCCCGGAAAAACCCCCGGGGTAGTTTTTCAGTGTGCTTTGCAGGTTTAGCGGCGTTAAGACCATCGGAGCTCTCGTACCGTCTTGGCATTCAGTAGACTTCCCTTCCATCATTACATAAATGACTATTACACCAAGATGAGAGCATTGTGGGAGGAACTTGATGCTTTGAACCACCTGCCACCAATCACAACCCTCACAACTGAAATCAATGAGTTTGTGCAAGCTATGAACAAGCAACAGGATGAACAACGTCTGTTTCAGTTCCTCAATGGTGTAGATGAGGATTTCAACCATGAGAGAAGTCAGTTGTTAATGAGAGCACCACTGCCATCTGTTGAAGAAGCATGTTCTTCCCTGATGCAAGAAGAAGCTCAAAGGGAGGTGCTCAATATCTCCAAGCTGTCCTTGGAATCATCTGCCATGTACAGCAAGAACGCCACTTGAAGGAAGCTGCACTGTGTGTGGTGGCAAGAATCACACAGCTGAAACTTGTTGGCATGTAGTTGGGTTCCCTAAAAACCATCCCAAGAACATAACTCAAGTGAGGAGACCTAGTAGAGATGGAGGAGCAAGTCAAGGGGGAGGAAACAAGTGGAACAAGCCCAAGATGAACAGGATGGCTGCCAATGCCCAACTTACAACTGACAAAGCAGAGCAACTCCTCTCTCCTGAACTGATTCAACAGCTGCTGAAGCTGATTCCATTTAGTTCAAATGTTGTGAAGCCAGGATCAGACACTGAGGAGGAGATTGACTCTGGTTTTGCAGGTATGGTAACTTGCTGCAATGCTTCATTTAATACATCAGATTGGATCATAGACTCAGGTGCATCCAATCATATGACATTTGACTTAGGCATACTTATCAATCCTGTTGAAACTATACACAAACCTCATATAAACCTTCCTAATGGCAAAACTGTGTACATATCTCACATAGGAGATGTGAAATTGGAAAATGACATTAGGCTGAAATGTGTGTTGTGTGTTCTTGAATTTAGACACAACATGCTGTCAGTAAATAAACTGGTTCAACAAGGTGATGTTAAGGCAAACTTCTATGCTGATTATTGCATCATTCAGGACTGTGCTACTCAGACTGTTAGAGGGCTTGGAAGGGCTCAAGATGGTCTGTACTACCTGGTGAATGCACCCCTGAAAGACATGAGTGTCACTAAACAAACCAAGATATGCAGCTTGAAAGTGAATAAAGGTGGAGATGCTGGAAACCTGAAACCAACTATTGATGCAAACTATGTAATTAGATCTAGAGAAGACTATGTTATGTGGCATAATAGGTTGGGTCATGCCCCTTTGAACAAACTCAAATTAATTGGCTGTGTAAAGAATGATTTTGATGTATCTGATACAATGTGTTTGACATGTCCAATGGCAAAGTTTGCTAAGCTTCCATATGATTTGAACAAGAAAAGTGAATGTGTTCCATTTGCCCTCATACACATAGATGTATGGGGACCATACAGGGTGACTACAGGGAGCAAAAACAGATATTTCCTCACTATTGTTGATGACCATACCAGGGCAACCTGGGTTTATTTGCTTGAATATAAATCTGATGCATTTCAGGTGCTTGAAATGTTCACTAACCTGATTGAAAATCAGTTCAATTCGAACATCAAGAAGATAAGGTCTGATAATGCCCTTGCGTTTGAAGATGGCAAGTGCAAGCAATTCTTTGCTATGAAAGGCATAATACACCAGATATCATGTGTGGATAGACCACAACAAAATGGCAGGGCTGAGAGAAAGCACAGAAATGTGCTTGAAATGTCCAGGGCTCTGAGGTTGCAAGCTGGACTTCCCTTGAAGTATTGGGGAGATTGTGTTCTGACTGTTGTGTACATAATCAATAGATTACCAACAGCTGTGATACAGAACAAAAGCCCTTATGAAAAGCTTTTCAACAAAAAACCCAACTATGACAATATGAGGTCTTTTGGATGCTTAGCCATGGCCACTAACCCCGAGAGAACTACTGACAAGTTTGCTCACAGGGGTGTGCCATGTGTGTTCTTGGGTTACCCCAGCACACAGAAAGGATACAAGCTGTTAAACTTGCTTAACAACAAAGTGTTTGTGTCAAGAGATGTTGCCTTCCATGAAAAAATATTTCCTTGTAACAAAAACTCCACAAATTCCTACCTTCAACCACAACTTGTACCTATGCCCAATCTTGACAACCATCAACCTGTTTCACCTGACACCACCTATGTATGGGATGTTGAAGAACCAGAGTCTGATGAAGCTGTGGATGACTCACAACAGCAGCACCAGCAAACTGATGTAGAAGATCTCTCACATGTACACGATGACAACATAACTGCTGCTCATAGGAGGCCAGCTATAAACCTTAAAACTACAGGCTGGCTGAAAGACTATGTTGTTAGCACTGGCAGTAAGCAAACACCACCCCAACTTGCAACCAACGTGGCAATGACAGTCATACAACCTAAATTCCAAGCCTTCATGAGTCAGTGTGTTGCTACTCAAGACCCTCTCAACTTCAGAACAGCTAGTACACAAACATGTTGGGTAACAGATATGAATGAGGAACTAGAAGCCCTTGAAGCAAATGATACATGGTCTCTTACCACACTACCTCCAGGGAAGAAAGCCATAGGCAGCAAATGGCTATTTAAAACAAAATTTAACCCTGATGGCAGTGAAGAAAGAAAGAAGGCAAGGCTAATAATCTTGGGGTGTAGACAGAGAGAAGAGATTGATTATGAGCAAACATTTGCTCCAGTGGCTAAACTAAGCACAGTAAGGACCTTGTTGGCAGTAACGGCTAGGGAAAACTGGGTGGTGTGTCAAATGGATGTAAAAAACGCTTTTTTACGTGGTGATTTACTAGAAGATGTGTACATGAACCTGCCTACTGGCTATCAAGGCCCTGGTAAGAAGATTGTAGTGGGGCAGGGGGAGCATCCATACCTAAGTCTTCACCCAAACCTAGTTTGCAAACTTAATAAATCATTGTATGGGCTTAAACAAGCTCCAAGACAATGGTTTGCAAAACTGTCAAATGCTCTCAAAACATTTGGGTTCACAGTCCAAAGCTGATTACTCTCTATTCACCAAGCTCAGAGGAAATCAATTTGTATGTGTGCTTGTGTATGTAGATGACCTACTCTTAGCTGGTAACTCTCAGCAACTCATTGATGAAATTAAACAACTTCTTGCTACCCAATTCCATATGAAAGACCTAGGTTGCCTAAGGTACTTTCTAGGTATAGAAGTGGACAGATCCACTCAAGGAATCTTTATATCTCAAAAGAAATACACCCTAGACTTGCTAAAAGAATACAACCTAACTGAAACCAAGCCTCTCAAACTACCTATGGATGCTGCTCTTAAACTAACTCCTGATCTAGGAGATGTTCTTCCTGACCCTCACTCTTATCAGCACCTCATTGGCAAGCTGAACTATCTCACAATCACCAGACCTGATATTGCATTCACAGTTCATACACTGAGCCAATTCATGCAAAGGCCCACATCAGTTCATATGCAAGCTGCCAAAAGAGTGCTCAGGTACCTAGCTGGTGCCCTTGGTCAAGGAGTGTTACTTGCCACCTCTTCCTCAGCCATCCTCACTGCCTATAGTGATAGTGACTGGGCTGGCTGTCCAAATACTAGAAAGTCCACCACAGGCTTTTGCATTTTTTTGGGAGATTCCCTTGTATCTTGGAAAACCAAGAAGCAACAAGTAGTGGCAAGGTCCACAGCTGAAGCTGAGTATAGGGCAATGGCCCTCACCACCTGCGAAGTGACATGGCTCACACAACTTTTGAAGGAACTGGGTATCAAGTCACTGGCACATGTTGTCCTCAAATGTGACAACCAAGCAGCCATTTCCATAGTTGTCAATCCGGTGCATCACGAGAAAACTAAAACACGTTGAAGTGGATTGCCACTTCATTTGTGATAAGGTCACTCAAGGAGCCATCAATCCTGTGTACGTGTCTGATCCACTCATCATCAACTAGCAGACATTCTCACTAAAGGCCTTCCTGTTGCTAAACACCAGCATATATTAGACAAGCTGGGTGCTCGTTCCCTTCCACACCCAGCCTGAGGGGGAGTGTAGAAATATCAGGCCCATATCAACAGCCTTTTTATCCTAATTAATGTCTTATCTGTCCAGCCCATGTGGGTGACTATTTTGTCTGTTAGTTAATTAGGTATTTGGGGATTGATGTAAGCTGTAATATATAAGCTGAGTGGAATGAATATGACATTAACTTTTGCCCTCATCTGTTTGTCTTTTCTCTAGTATTCTCCTGGAGCGCCGTCTTTGTTAGCTCAACAATTTATTCAGCTACATTGATGATTGGGCCACAACATTTTAGCTCCAATATCCTAAAGTAGAGTACAAATAAAAGGTCTATACATTGAGATTTTCTCGATTTTTTAGTTGGTGATAGAATTTTTTTGAAATTTTTTCCTTGAATAATGTTAAAGTGGGTTTTAATTCCCAAAATATGTCCAAAAAAAATGAAAATTTCCTCTGTTTTATTTTTTGTTTTTAATTTGCCCACGAAAACCACTACTCAAAATAGGCGGTTTATGTTAAAATAAACCGCAACTTTAAGTAGCGATTTATAAATATAAACCGCTACTCTGGATAGCGCTTTACCTGGACAAAATGTTGCAAGGACATATCAAACTCTGGAGTTGGGGATTTTACTTGATTAATGAACTGCTACTTGAAGTAGCGGTTTACAAAAAAAAAAAAAAAATTTTTTTGTAAACCGTTACTTCAAGTAGCGGTTTTACTTAAGTAGAAAAAAAAAATTCTCGTGTGCCGCCCTACGTGGACGCTACGCAAATAGTTTTTATTTTTTTGGGCATATATTGGGAATTAAAAGCCACTTTAGCATTATTCGAGGAAAAAATTCAATTTTTTGAGCTTCCTACCAAATTGCTAGATGCGTATTTTAAAATATACTTTTTCGGCCCGTTTGGTAGTCGTTAATAAATTGCGGTAATGGGAATCGATTTTAAGTGTAGCTTACAAAGGAAGCACCCTTAAAATCTTTATTAGGGAGACAATTTCAACCCTCAAGTTTGTGTTTTTTCTCCATGGGGAAGCAAACTCACCCCTAATTTTCATTACCACTCATTACCAACTAACAATGTGGTATTGGATGGGAATGAAAATTCAAGAAGAAAAATAGACACTATAGGATAAATTAGCATTACCATAGGAATGTACCATGATTTTCTTCACAAATTTACATATAAATTCATTTCCATTACCACCATTTATAACCAACTACCAAACAGACCGTTTGGGTATTTTGAAAAATTGTAACATCACGTAAGTATTTTAAAAGATACTCGATTACGAAGTGGATATCTAAAAGAAACTCCAGCAAAATATGTGTAAATGACAAATTCCGTTAGCTATATAAATTCTTATTTTGGCCAACGTTTGGAGGCACTTTTACCGTGCAAGTGCTTTTTTTCTAACAATTTTTCTTATTTTTCTTATTTCCCCCTTATTTCCCTTTGTGTTAATAGTTTTCACATAGAAATATTAGATGTTCACATTTTCTTAGTAGTGTTTTTGAGAAATAAGAGTTTAAAAAGATCAAGTATGGACAAATTCATTTTCAACAAATCTTTTACGATTTTTATAGTAATATTTTGGATTTTAGAATAGTTCTTTTACAATGATATTTGTAAGGGTGTAAATTTAATATACGTGAAATATAATACTGATTATGTAATTAGAACTGCCGCCCCTTCCCCTCTCTCTTTTTTCTCTCTAAACCTAGCCTCCCCTACCCCTTCTTCATCAGTTAGGGGTTGTCGTCGATGTTTTCATCCATGGTAAGCCCCTCTTCTCCTTTTATTTTCAGTTTTTAGTTTTGTTGAATAAATTAGTATCTCTTTGTGGGATTTTTTTTAGTCTCGGTTGTGGAAATCTCCTTCTCCCCTATGGGAGTTGTGAGTATGTTTTTTTTTTAGGTATGAGAAATTGTTCTAATTGGTTGAAGTTCGAGACTCAACATGAAGGTATTGGAATCTTGGATGCGATAAACATGGCTCGATCAATAATATTCTTCTCAAACTATGTCAGAATGATAGACTTCCTCATCAATAGTTGTTTGATTTAGCAAATACAAAGAGGTTGTGCTATATTGTTCGGTCTGGTTCATTGTAGTTTTTTCAAAGACGAATTTGATTTAACCTTGTTTGATTGTATCTTATTTTTCTTTAATATCTATTGTAGATGTCGTTTGACCTTCAATTAATGAAATTTCTCCTTAAAAAAAAAATTGTAAGAGTAAAGTATAAATAAAGGGGAATAAAAAATAATATTTATTTAGTGTTAATAAATGTCTACTGTTCTTGTATTTTGTCAGTATCTTACTTTGTTATATGTTAATAGTGTTATGTATTTGGGATATTTATCATTGATATCAATAAATAAAAAGAGTAGTCGAAGAAATAATTAACAAAGAAAAATAACAGAAAAGTAGGAAAATTTTAACAAATAGAATCCAAACAAAAGCACTCAAATGATTAGTGAAACTTCTTATTATAACGCCAGAAACTTTTGTAAAACTTTTGAAATACAAATACTCATATGGTGCAAAACTGCAAAGGGGTCTTTTTGAAATACCCTCATGTTGATGAATTTTTTTATGAATAACCACATGGTTAAAGGATGTATACTAACATACCATTTGGCAATTTGGCCCAAGAGCTTCCACTTTCCTTTGACCTTATTTCAAGTGATTCATTCTAAAAGTTATTGTGATTAGAAATAATAGTTGAACGAATTTGATGAAGACTTTGCCTGCATCAGCCTTACAAAGGGGGTGGGGAAACTAGGGATGGGAATAATTGTACTTGTCGTAGATGACAAGACTAGTGGTAGGTCTTAGAATTTAGATCATTATACCAGCCTAACCCCACCCTTCCTGCCTTTTCCACCCATTTCGCCCGATTTTCATCTGTCGCATCCTATACTTTTTTTACATACCCAAATACTCCTATTTAAGATTAAATTAGGTTATTCTTTTATCTTCATAACATGTAATATGATATTTATAAGTGGAATACGTTAAGGGGAAATTTAAGTTGAATTTCTATATTAATACAACAAGTATGTGGATTTATTTTTTGAGGCGGGTGATTTCGTGGGTAAGGTGATTATAATATGGTTTTGTGTATTGAAACCAAAGCATGCGGTGAGGCGGGCTATGTTGTTTATGTATTCTGCACCCGTTTAGACAAAGATACCCAAATCCCTAAAGAACATATTAGAATATCAAAATTAGAACATCAACACAATTTCAATGAAAAATGATATTGATTAATGCAGATGACAGTAGGAGGGTCACTTGGATTCGCTTGTTATATCTAATAATAAAGAGCAATGAATCAAAGTAGTATTTATTGGAATTCTAGCTCATGCGGAATATCAATTTCACACAAAAGTGAAAATCATAAGTGACAATGAAACATGAATCCTTCAAGTTAAATATGGGAAAGTACTCTCGGAACATATATATAATTCATTATGTACCAATGGATTGGAGTGTGCAGAAGAAGCATCAATAGTAGTGAATCTCATGATGAAATCATAAAAAGATCGATTAAAGATGGTACATCATAAAGGTTGCATAATTTTGTGTGTGTCATGTATCAATATAAAAACAAATGGAAAATTCTACATGATGACCCTTAACTATTGAAAATTTTATATGGTGGAAAGAAAAAAAAAAAAAGATTATGCAAGGTGACCCTATAATATTGTTTCACAAAAAAGAGTTATATTACTAGGGATGACAATTGGGCAGGACGGGTGCGGAGGATGGTACCCCACACCCGCACCCGCATTAAATTATCATCCCCATCCCCGCCTCACCACCCATTGCGGGGAAAGATTCCATCCCCATCCCTGCCCCCACCACCCATTACGGCGGGAAATTCTAGACCCACCCCCGCACCCGCGTCGTATCCGTGTCATATCCACTTCATCCCCGCAAAAATTCACCAAAAAATCTGCCATAAGCCCATTATAGTTGTCTACTTCACAAAATCACAATATAATATAGTAATATAAAAGTTAAAATACATTAACAAAAACAAATGTTTTATTACATTTCAAAAGTGTCTTCAAATAATACATTAGTAATATATGTATATAAATATAATTTTAATAATAAATATGTGGGGCAGGGGTGCGGCGGGTGGGGCGGGGCGGCCGGGGATGGGGCGGGTATAACATAAAATCCACACCCGCTCCACCACCCATTGCGGGTATAATTTAATCCCCATCCCCGCCCCATCCCCGCCAAACCTAGACTCATCCCCGCCCCAATTGGGCGGAGATGGGGCGGGTCTCCTACTTGACCCCCCACTACCATCCCTAGATATTACTAACCTTTTCCATCCAACCATCTGTTGAGTAATCTATAATAGAAAGAAAAAAGGAATCCCCTTTGCTTCCTCCCTTTTCCATCCTCAACTAGCAATAACCCTCCCAGCATGTCCCAACCCGACTACCCTTTCACCATCACCACCCCTCCCATGTCTTAACCCAACCCAGTGGAGCTATCCATGGACCAATAAAAATGGAAACAAGGCTCACCGCCATACAACGAGAGATTTCGAAAGAGAATAAGAGATGAAGGAGGTGGGGTTGTTGGTGGTTTTGCGGGAGACAAGGACAAAGAGAAAAGGGGAGGAAGAAGGTGCGGTTGCTGGTGATCGGTGTCGTGGGTGCGAGACAGAGACAAAGGAGAGAGATAGAGGCGGTGTTGGTAGTAATGTCTAGGTTGGCCAGTTTGAGGGTAGCATCAGGAATGAGGGAAGGTTTGGGGGTGATGCGAGAGGAAAAAGAGGGAGGGGGTAGGAGGTAGGTGAAGGAAAGCTACAGGGGTAGGCCGGTGGTGCTGGTTAAGGAGGAGGGGAGGAGGGAGGAAAGAAATGAAGAGTTAAATTTTTTATTTTTCCTTTTTCTAAAAAAAATTAGTTAACATAAAATTGGATGAAAAATTTCATTAATGTCACTTTTTTGGTAAAATAATACCACAAAGTCGCCTGAGAGAATGTGAAATTTTTATTTCCACCATATAGAAAATTCGAAAACAAGAGGTCACCACGCAAAATTTCCAACAACAAATTCACTTAGCTTGTGGCTTGAAGCCTCAATGAATCAAGCCTTTACTATTCATACCACATAACTTCCATTAACATTGTGCATAAACCAACCAAGGATTGAGAATGAAGAGATGTTATGGAGAAAGAAATAGATTTCTTGGAAGAAAACAACACTTGGAAGTTGGAACATTGGAGCATGACAAACTGTATGAAGGACTACATCAAGGAAGGTGTCAAGCATAGTTTTTTCTGTTTCATGTGATGGCGCTAAACACCGTTAGCCAGCCTAACTCTAACGCCTAAGGACCCTACATTAGTCGTTTTGGACCTTGCGTGTTTGTTTGCGGAAGATTATAATGAAGAACAATAAACAATAATACTCACAAAATATGAACATGAGATAGATCAAACAATAATATTTTAATTAATCTCAAGGCAACAATATAATTTCATAAATCACGTGGTTCACTTAGCTGATTATTCTAACTAAGGTCACGCCTATTTATAATAATCAGCACTCTCAAATCACTGAACAGGCACGTGCCTCTTTGCAAGAGACACCTCCAAGCGACGTATCACTTGGTGCGCACATGTCGTGCATGATTACGACCCTTCCCAGTGTCATGTGCCGCACACCAGCCACTAAATAACCGCCACTCATGTGCAGCACACAAGCCATGTTCAATGTGACTCCAAGCAACCCTTGTGCCTGTTCGCGCATGTGCCTTTCACACACCACAATGAAGCAACACCTTGGATCACAAGGCATGCACCACGCACATGACCCACCCATAACACTAGCACGGGAACGTGTGCCTCATGCACGTGACTTCCCAAGCCACTAGCAGCCCACGACACTACCAAGGCATCCACACAAGTCTACGTACACTATCCAAAACCCCCACCCAAGGGTTTGGACTTACTCCATAATGGCCATAGGTGTCAAGACTTAATTAGCCACACATTGCATGCTTTTGCTAGGATCACAACTACACCATAGAGGTACAACGGAAAACCCACCATAGGGTTACTTGATCCACCATAGGACCAAGTCTATTTATATGCACACCCACGATAGAGTTGCTTGATTCACCATAGAACCAAGACTTACAATGTTTCACTTAACTCACCATAGAGAAAGGACTTACTGGAACACTACTATAGGAGTCCAAATACTTGGCGTCACACGAAAACCAAGATTCAAGTGCTAGTGATCACTATAAATCGACTAGCCTCCAATGCCTTTGTAGGACACGACGTGCCCAAATCGGACACCAAAATTAGGGGGTCTTACAAACCTCCCCCACTTAAAGTGTTTGAAGACCTCGTGAAACGTACATGGATACAACATAATGCACAACTTGGATCCAACACCAAGTTGCAAACCAGATTCGAATTTCGCGCACACAAATTAGGAACCTCCGGATGAAACATTTCATTCAACAAAATCAGAAAATCCTTCAATCCAATGTCATTTGCTTGCATCTCAGAAATGACATCGTGAAGAACTTGTTGTGATGATAACACAAACCAATCCGTAAGCCAAAGTCGAACTTATATTACACTTCTAAAGGTAGATTCATGTGATCGTCACTTGTTCCCATGACAATGTGTTAGCCATTGAACAATATAAAATACTAGCACACTGCCCTAGTACAACCAACGTTGACAACCATCCTTACACCAAACTTGTCAAGACAACCAAGGCTAGACTACAACAACCATCGCATGTAACCTGCAAAACTAACATCCAAGACCTAGTTTTTATCGTAAGCCAACACCAACGACAAACACCATGCCTTGGTCCAAACCACACATAAAAGCAAAGTGAAAACACAGGGTACGCATACCTAGTCCAATAAATACAAACCAAACAAATAATCACACACAAAATATCCATAAACTGAAAAACGAAATTCCAAAGCCATAATTCATACATTTCTTGACAGTTAAACAAGAACCACCACGGCAAGATTTGGGTCATCCATCATTGTTTTCCATCGGGATTCGCGTCTAGCAACTTAAACACTCCTATACTTGGAGAAAGATCTTCGACTTCAAACGAACCACACCTCCACCTTTCCCCCATAATTGTTGTAAGCCTTTTCCACTTTAGATAGTCCCTTGCAAGATGTGGACCTGGGCAAATATAGCAATCGATCTCCGATTTCTTGGACTTTTGGGAACTAGCGCTTCCATCCGAAGTTTCCCCCTTCGAATATGGAAATTTACGCTTTTCCGTATCAGCTTTCTTGTCTTTATTTTACTTACGAATGCTTCTTTCAAAGGGAAAATCCGCCAAAGCTTTAGCCGCAATAATGTTGCGTTCAAATCTATAATATTCTGCCTCCTTAATTCAAAGCACCCAGGGCTTCAAATCCGATACAAAGTTGTGTAGTTTGTCTTCCTCCAAGATTCCAACGACAGTCAATATTAGGAACATGAATTTAGTAACATAATCACGGACAATACCCACATGTTTTAGTTCCTATAATTGTCCGCAGGCAATCTATGAACCGTTACTTGGCAAAAATTGCTTACATAATTCAGTTTTCGTCCCATCCACGTTGTAACCGCCGCAACACTATCATTGTTGCTGCTTTGATGCGATCTCCGCCATAATTTTGCGTCACCATTAAGGTACAATGCCGCTAGATCAACCTTTGCACTATCCTTCTTCTTTGTAACTTTAAAATAGTGCTTGACATCACAATAAAATTTTCAAGAACCTTAGAATCACGACTACCATCGAAAGACTTCGGTTTCAGAAATTTGGTGCAATCCAAATTTTGGTTTCCACCACTTGAGGACCAACCACCACTTTCAACACCTTAACTTGATTTCGTAATTCTTCTACATCGGTGTTCTCACCACCACCAGTTAGGGAAGACACAACACTTTGTCGACAAGACCTCGTAACATGCCATTCAACTCCCAAATACAACTCAATACGATCAATTCGAGTCGTCGAACTTCGATGAGACATTCTTTCCGTCCGAACTTCGTTTCCCATTGTATATGATGAATTCTTCGAAAAAACGCTAGTCTAATGGGACTGATTTGTGCCCACGACTGATTTATTCACAACACAATGACTGAAAGCCGTCGACAACCACTTGACATGCAATAAAAAGTCCGGCTCTAATACGAAATTGTCACAGTGTAGTTTTTCTATTTGCTGTGGTGGTGCTAAATATAGTTAGTAAGCCTAACTCTCACGCCTAACGACCCTACGTTAGTTGTTTTCGACCTTACATGTTTGTTTACAGAATATAATAATGAAGAACGAAAAACATTGATACTCGCATAATAGAATTTGAGATAGATCAAATGATAATCTTTTTATTACTCTCAAGGCAACAATATAATATCATAAATCGCATGGTTCACTTTGATGATTATTGTATACAAAGGCCATACCTATTTATAATGATCACAACCTCAAATCACTGAATAGGCACGTGCCTCTTCGCAAGGGACACCTCCAGCGTCATGTGTTGCGCCCAAGCCACTAATTAACTGCAATTCATGTGTAACACACAACCATGTTTGAAGTGACACCAATCAACCCTTGTGCATGTTTGCGCATGGGCCACGCACACACCACAAAGAAGGAGCACCTTGGATCACAAGGCATGCCCCACACACATGACCCACCCCATAACACTAGCATGAGAACGTGTGTCTCATGCACGTGACTTCCCAAGCCACGAGTAGCTCTCGACACCACCAAGCCTTAACACAACCTTTCAGCCATCACAAGAAACAAGTCGTTGTCCACACAAGCCTATGTACACCCCAAGCATGTCGCAAGCACTAGACGTCTCCAACACCCCCACCCAAGGGTTTGGATTTACTCTGATAATAATGCCATAAACATCAAGCACTTAGCCACACATTGCATGCTTTTGCTAAGATTGCAACTACACCATAGAGCTACGACGGAGAACCCACTGTAGGGTTGCTTGCTCCACCATAGGTACAAGTCTTTTATAGCCAAACCCACCAAAGGGTCGCTTGATTGACCATAGAATCAAGAGTTACTGTAACAACCCCACATTTTCACACATCTTAATCACCTGTTTCGTGTGTTATGGACACACACATTATCTAAGTGGGGCTACCACAAGCAGCAGGTCATACTAGATTTACAACAACCATACTTAAGATAAAGCACTTTATAAACATTATTATTACAAACCATCGATTTAGAATCTTTAAAGAAAACTATTCAAAATACTTATACAAATATAATATATATATATATAATATATATATATATATATATATTAATATTATATAATATATAATATATATATATAATATAAGTATATTTATAGCAAGATGCTTTCCAGCGGAAGATGAAAATCGTCTAAGAAGCAACACAACAACAAGGACTTCACAAAATGGTGCTGACCCACGCAACCATGGCAAACTTAAGAAGTAGTACCCCCACCTCCTTTGGTCTTCCTGCAACAATTACACTCCTGCCTTCACCAGGACAGGTTCAAGAACAAATATCAACAGACAGTTGAGTACATAAGTCCACCCCAAAATTCATTTTTGGTGGCTTTCAAGTCATGAAATCTAGTTGTGTTAAAAAAAATAAAATCAATGCATTACACAAATAATACATTTACCAATACTGGAATCACTATTCATGTGCAAAACTTTAGAATGACAAAAAGTAATTACATCATGAAGATCACCATTCGAGTCATTCAACTTCATTTTTCAAAACATTATTATACTTGGGTAAAGTGAACACGAGTAGAGAGGGGCTCCTACACGAGGGCCGACTATCTCTAAACTATTGGAGGTCGTCACCCCACCGTTTATAATTTTATGCTTACAAGCCTTAACTAGGACATGTCCCATTATTATTATTTGCTGAACTTCACCCACCCAGCGAGGGTTCGAAAGGAGATCACCCATCCTCCAAGGGTTGTTGTTCTTACCATACCTTACTAGGTACCGGCCTTTACCCAATTCCATTTATAATCTATTTATATCTGTAGTTTAAATATGTAGTACATCACTACCTTACTTGGAAGAACATATATTCATCCATAAGGAGAGGAAAAGGAGGAGTCACACTCATTTTAGTATTACCATTGTTTTAATGTACTAAACCTTCCGTGAAATTTCTCGTTTAATAATTGAAATTTTTACCATGTTGATGAAAGGTAAACTTTTTAGGAAATTAGTCAACTTGTTGGTTTGTACAATATACGCATATATCTAGGTATCTAGCTTGCTCATTTAAACCTCCTTTACAAAGTAACTAGTTTGAAATGGTTCTAACTTCCTCCTCAGAAGTCCAAATCGAGAAATTTCAGGGCCTATCCTCAAGAATTTTTCGTTACGAACATTTTCTCGTGAAATAGAAAAAGGCTAAAAACCACGTTTTGTGGGTCAAAACTTCGATTTACAGTAGCAGGTCACATAAAATCCGAAAACAATACTCAACACTTTATTAAAATTCTAAAAATCTCCTTTAAAGAGAACTTTTATTTTAGATTATGAGTGAAGAGAAAGACTTCTAAATCTGTAAAAGAAAGTTATTACCTAAAAGAAATAATATATATACTTTTATTTATCCACATATTTGCATAATAATTCATACTTTATCAAAACTCATTTCCATTATAATAGAGTGACTTCCTTAATTCTCCTCTTTCATGGATGAACACCAAGATTATATATAACTCAAAATCAATTACATGCAAGTAAAATCTTAACTCAAATTTCAACATGCATGAACTATTTTCATCAATTTGATCAAAAATAAACATAATTGAACTATCACACATCAAAATTTCACCAAAGCTAAAGATAGTAAATAAAGGGGGTGTTCTTATGTACCTTAATCTCCTTGATCTATCACTCAATTCGTTTTTCTAAGCTCCTTTCACCTTCAAATACTTTAAACTCCAAGTTCCTACATAGTTTTACCAATGCATGTCATTAATCTCATGAGTTAAGCTTACACCCAACTTAAAAATATGTTCTTCAACTTCCTTTAAACTTTTCTTACCTTGTATGAGGATGATTCTTCAAAATCTTCTTATTCTCTTACAAAGATTTTTACTCCTAGGCTTCTTTTTCTGCAAAATTTCAATCAATTACTAGATTAGGATCCTTTGATGAAAAATTTTCCCAAAGAAAAGCTCATAAGGGACGAAGAGGAGGAAGAAAAATGAAAGAGGAATTCACCTCTAATCTGGCGGGTGCATGTAGTGAAGAAAAAGAGGAGTGGGCAAGGTTGATTTAATCTGATTTAGGGGCTTAGGAAATTGGAAAGTCAACTTAGGTTTGTCCCCTACCCATTGGAAACCCAAATCTTCTCTTTCCTCTTAAGTTTATTGAGATATCTTCCATTATATGGGTTGCTGTCCAGCAACTCCTAACTTACTTAATCATGTGGTTGGGGCCCTAAAAATCCCTTTCTAGCCCAACCAAAAGATGTACACTAGTAGCCCACACATAGTAGGACATATTACAAGTGTTTTTAGAGTTTCCTCCCTTTATTCATGGCCCTAAAGTGATGTTACTTCCAAGGTCTCAAATCTAAGATAGAACTTGGTTTCATTTTTTTTTTTTTTAGAGTTTATTTTACTCCTTCCATCCTCCTAGGAACAATTTTATTACTCCTTTACCATAGGTAAATGAACACTTTCACTTGTCCTTTAGTGATCATAAGAAAATTTAATTATAATAACATCTCGAATATGCACATATGATATTATTTGTATGCACATAGAGAATGATCAAGATGTTTTGTGTTTTGTTTTTTTTTTTTTTAAAAGTTAAAATTTTCCGGGCTGTTACAGTTACAATGTTTCTTTAACTCGCCATAGAGTGTAAACAGTAGCTTAATTATTATGCTAAGTAAAGGTATTAGTTTTATTTAGCTAGGTTGCAACATGTGCCTAACATGTGTACTTTAGTCTATTTTGTCCTGTACCTAGGATCATGTGTAATATCTTTCTAGGGATTGGTAACACACCTAGGGTTCCTCTATATATAAGGGAACATGGTAGGGCTATAAGGCATTACAAAATATTATAAGAAATATAAAAGGTGGAGTCGTCAAGCTACCAACCTACAACTGCAACAACATTGCTGATAACTCGCATCAGATTATCTCATCCTTGCTACTTTGATTAAACTCTTCATGGTATCAGAACATATAGTGAGGTAATTGAGAATCTATTGTAAGAAATTTTTTATTTTTAGCTTCATTACATAGATAAAGTTTTTATCTTCATTTTTGTAATCTGTCAAATACCTTTTTCCTAATGCTGCATTTAAGTTATTGTGCAATATTTACTCGAACTAGATTATTGTTTATTTAAAAGTCATGGCTGGTGGTGAAGCTGCTAAAACTACCATTGACATTATTAGTAGTCCCATGTACCTTCATCCCTTTGATGGGCCAAACTCTTTCAAAGTTGACCCACTGCTCAATCGTACAAGTGATTACATACCACGGATAAGATCCATGGAAATTTCTCTTGCAACCAAGAGAAAACTTGGCTTTAACTAGTAGAATGAATGCTATTTGCTGCGCTGATATTGCTGCGGTATTACCTGTACGCAGCAATATAACACGCAAAAAGAAAAGAAAATTGAAAATTACAATATTGCTGCGGTTTCCCGCCAAAAACCGCAGCAATATTATTCAACGGGCAAATTTTGAAAAACATGTGGGCCCTTAACAGCGAATATTGCTGCGGTTTCCACGTGGAAACCGCAGCAATATATTAAAAAATGATTTTTTAATATATTGCTGCGGTTGCCACGTGGAAACCGCAGCAATATTCGCTGGCAATCCAAAAAAAAAAGGGACGCGGGTTTTGTCGAATTGTTCACTCTCTCACAATCTCTCAAACTCTCTCACAGTCTCTCAAACTTTCGACCCCCTCACACTCTCTCTCTCATCCGGCGACAAGTTCGGTCTTCCGGCGATTTCGCAACAACATTCCGGCGTCCCCCCTTCGTTTTCCGGCGTTTCGGTCCTCGGTATTCAGTTTTCGCAACAAAATCTCTCCTTCGTTGCTACAGCGAATCGACTCCGGTATTCAGTGCTTGGTTTTCACCGGCGCCACTTCAATTTTTCCGGTGCTTCTCCTCCGGCACTTCTCCTCCGGCGCCTCTCCTCATAATTTCTGGTGCATTCAAGCTTGTTCCTCGCCGTTTTGTCATCTTAGGTTAGTTTTTTTGTAAATTTTTCTTAATTAGTGTTTTAATAAATTTTTGGCTTAAATTGTAGTTTAAAATGATTAGTATAAAGTATATATATGCTTAGTTATAAGATTTGAGTATTAAAAACTGATTTTGTGATAATTTTGCTTTAGTTTTTGTACAACCTAATATGTTGTACGGGATTTGTTTTTGTAATTCTTTGTTTAAATTGATATGAATGCAATGCCTTTATATTGATAGACTTACCAACGGGAGGGGAAGGGAAATCTAAGGAATGGTTTGGTATTTGTTGTTTGATGATAACTTGAAATCGCTTGAATGCGATTATTGTTTGGTGAATATTTGGAATCGCTTGAATGCGATTGTTTTTATGTACATCATATTGCCTAGATACCCGTTCAAGACTTACTCATTAGGAGTAAGTCTTGAATAGTCCCCGTTTTGGGACTGTTCTTAAACTCACATCTCACTTAGGTGGTGAATGTGTGTTGATTCTTTGATTCTAAGTGAAATACGGTTAGTCATTTCCCTAATTTGTTCTCCGGGTACATATAAGATAAACAATTATCTTTATCGTGTACTTGGAGAACTGAAGGGAAATGCTGCCGAATTTTACTTAGAATCAAAGATGATACATGCATTCACTAGTGGGATTGGACGTTTAAGGATGGGTTAGGTTGGAGTGATAAGGACCCAATGGAAGCATGCATTGAATATAGTTTGTTGTCATGTGTTGGAGTTATGTGAATTTTTAAATTGATAATAATATGTATATATGTATGTGTTGGGGTTTTTAGAAATGGATCGAAGTTGGATGTATGGAAAGCGGAATACGTTGGAGTTCGTAGAAGGTGTGAATGAGTTTTGTAAAGTGTTGTAGAACATCAACAACTTACTTGCAGGCTGAGATTTATTGTCCATGTGTTGATTGCTACAATGTGAATATGATTTCTGATATTAGGACCATAAGGGATCATCTTATCCGTCGTGGATTTAGGGCTGAGTATTATATTTGGTTATGGCATGGTGAGCAGGGAAAATATACTCAGGATAGGGTTAATGTTGATGTTGGCACTAGTAATTCATTAGAAATTGATATGTCGAATGTCGGGGTTGAGAATGAAGTTGTGATAGAAGATCATGTTAGGATTGAAGGTGATGATGTAGTAGGTGATGAAAATGACAACGGAGATAATAGTGACACTGAGGATGAAGAGTTTGGTGATCGAATAGGTGAGATGTTGGAAGGGGCTCGTGACCATTTTAATGAGCGGCCACGAGTGTTTGACAGTTTGTCTGAAGCTGCTGGGAAACCCCTTTATCCAGGGTGTACAAAATACACTCAATTGAGTGGGATTTTAACTCTTTTCAACATAAAAGCGAAACATAATTTGACTGATGTAGGCTTCACAGAACTCTTAGAAGCTTTACATGATATGTTTCCTGAGGGTAATTTGTTACCAAAATCTACCTACTATGCCAAAAAATTAATGTGTCCTTTGGGTTTGGAATATGAGCCATCGATGCATGTCCGAATGATTGCATGTTGTATCGAAATGAGTATGCGGACCTTTATGAATGCCCGAGGTGTGGTAAGTCCCGCTACAAATTGCCGGATGGGTGTGCCGGACCGGGCAATACTGGCCTTCTGCGAAAGTGTTGTGGTATCTTCCAGTTGTGCCAAGGTTTAGGAGGCTCTTTTCTATCAAAGAAGATGCAAAACCTAAGATGGCATGCTGATCGCAGAAAGAAAGATGGGATGCTTAGGCATCCAGCAGATTCTCCTCAATGGAAAGCTAGGAACTTGAGAGTTGCATTGTGTACGGACGGAATGAATCCTTACTGTACTTTGAGTAGTCAACATAGCACTTGGCCTGTTCTTTTAGTGATATACAATCTTCCTCCATGGTTTGCATGAAGCGAAAGTATATTATGTTGTCTCTTTATATTTCTGGGCCTAAGCAGCCGGGAAATGATATAGACATATATCTTGCACCTCTCATCGAAGATCTCAAAAAGATGTGGGACGAAGGTGTTATGGTGTTTGATGCGTATTCTAACGAAGATTTCAGGCTTCGTGCTATGCTATTCTGTACTATAAATGATTATCCTGCTTATGGAATTTATCGGGGTATAAGGTCAAAGGGAAAAAGGCATGTCCCATTTGTGAGAATGGCATGGAGGCTACACATTTGCCACATTGTGGGAAACATGTCTATATCATTAATAGGCAATTCCTACATAGTTCTCATCCATATCGAAAAAAAAAGCACCATTTAACGGGTTTGTTGAAAATGGTCCAGCTCCTATACCGTTAACTGGAAAAGAAGTTTATAATCGTGTTAAGGGGATGGGAACAATATTTGGTAAGGGGTTAAACCTTCGGAAGACGATGGTGTCGTTTGGAAAAAAGAGTCTATATTCTGGAGACTTCCTTATTGGAAATACTTACCAGTTAGACATTGTCTCGACGTAATGCATATTGAAAAAAATGTTTGTGATGCAATTATCGGTACTCTGTTGAATATGCCAGGAAAGACTAAGGATGGTCTTAAGGTTCGTAGAGATATGGAGAAATTGAAGATTCGGCCTAATTTATGGCCAAAGGTTAAGGAAAAGGCTAAGAAAGGAAAGGGAACAACAACGTATTTGCCTCCAGCTTGCTATACATTGTCTAGGAAAGAGAAACGATTGTTCTGTGAGTGTTTATACGGTATTAAGGTTCCCACTGGATACTCATCTAACATGAGAAGACTTGTTTCCATGACTGATCTGAAATTAATTGGGTTGAAATCTCATGACTGTCATGTGATGATGCAAGTGTTTTTGCCGATTGCAATACGCGGGATTCTTCCAAAACATGTCAGACTTGCTATCACGAGGTTGTGTTCATTTTTCAATACCATATGCAACAAGGTACTTGATCCTGATAGGTTGGATGCTTTGCAAAATGAGGTGGTGATCACACTTTGTCAATTTGAGATGTATTTTCCACCTTCTTTTTTTGACATTATGGTTCACTTAGTCCTTCATTTGGTAAGGGAGATTAAGCTGTGTGGTCCTGTGTTTTTAAGATGGGCATACCCTTTTGAGAGACATATGGGTTCTTTGAAAAAGAAAGTGAAGAATCCAGCAAGACCAGAGGCGAGTATTATTCAAGGAACAATTGCCGAAGAGGTTGGAGGATATTGTTCTTCTTATTTTGCTAAGGTGTGACGATAGGTCTTCCAAAGTCGAGACACGAGGGTAGATTAGAAGGCAAAGGTGGGTCGGAATGCGACATATTGCACCTTCATTGGATGAGTTGCATAAAGCTCATCTTTTTGTGTTGCACCATGTTACTGAAGTTAATCCATACTTAGAAAGACATATGCGTGAATTGCGTCACAAAAATCCGTCAAAAGGGGAGAGGGCATTGATGAATGAGCATAACAGGTCGTTCATTGACTGGTTTCACAATAAAGTAATCGGTGAATTGTCTGCAAACAACCATCATGTACCTGATACAATTAAGTGGTTGGCATACGGTCCACGTGACAGTTTTAACTCCTATGAAGGATATGATATCAATGGTTATACCTTTTACACTGAAGTCAGGATAAGAAATCAAAGGTGGTCCAGAATTGTGGGGTTTCAACGATTGCATCATCTAGGGAGTATGCGAGTGCAAAGGATAAAACTCCGATTGATGCTACACAATCATATTATGGGATCATTCAAGAAATATGGGAGCTCGATTATTGTGACTTCACTATGCCTATTTTTCGATGCAAGTGGGCGGATAATAGACGTGGTTTGCAAAAGGATGAGTGCGGTTTTACTCTGGTCGATATGAGTCGTCTGCGTGACACTGAAGAACCTTTTATCCTCGCATCGCAAGCAAAACAAGTGTTCTATGTATCTGATCCTGTAGACACTCAGTGGTGCATTGTTGTTAATGGTAAAAGGCGAATTTTAGGAGTGGGTGATGTTGACGACGAAGAAGAATATGATAAGTTTGATGACATCCCCCCTTTCTCAATCCCAAATGACGATATGATGAATGTGATTGATACTGAAAATAGTTACATGCGAATGGATCACCAAGAAGGTATAACAGTCATTGAGCAACCTATTGACCAAAATTAAAGGTAAAAAATATTCCATATGAGTAATTTGACTTGTTTTGAATTTTGTTACAATAATGTGATGATGTATATTGTTTTAAATTTCGTTAACACTATTTCTTGTTTCTATCTATATGCTACAGATATGGCTAGTGACGATTCGAGCGAGCATTCATCAGATTCTGGTGCCCCTTTTCACCCAGAAAAGGAGCCTGACCAGGGAGAGGCCAGTGATCGTGATGCAGATGCATTAGATGAGTGGATGGAGAGATTTGAGCTAGAGGCTGATAGGAATGCTTTACTTGGCATTGAGGTGACAGGTGATGGGCAGCCACCCCGTCAGGTTCGCGTTTATTTCAATTTTTTAAATATTCATTATGTAATTTACTTGTTCGTTCTCTAATTTAATTTTCTTATTTTGATTGTTAGGTTCAGGTCAGACCACTACATTATGTGCACAGGGGAGCGGGAAGAAGTCAAGTGGGAATCCAAAGGCAACACGAAAGAGTAAACGAGGTCCCACGATGAATCTCCACAACACAGGAGATATGGTCTTAGAGTTCAATGATTTGGGAAGACCAACAGGTAAATAGATGTAATTTATCATACTTAGCTTATTACAATTTCATATTTGGATTTCTAATTGTTTCTTTACTAGGTCCATGGCGAGCCAAGTATGGTGTTTGGATCGGTCTTTCTATACGGAAGCTGAACATCAACTGGTCATGGAGACACATTTCTCCTACCTTGTTGAATGTGATGTGGACAGACACTATGGTAAACAACTCTAACATATCATATATACTTAGTTTGATGTATTTATAGGTAGATTTGATTGCTAATACAACATATAGACAAGTTGGAACCAAAATTAGCCCTTTTAGGCCATTTCGGGCCTTTTTCTTCCCAAATGAATGAAAATGACTTGTTTCATGCTACTTTAAGTTGTAAAAAACTATAACATATCATATATACTTATTTTGATGTATTTATAGGTAGATTTGATTGTAATACAACATATAGACAAGTTAGGAACCAAAATTAGCCCTTTTAGGCCATTTCGGGCCTTTTTCTTCCCAAATGATTGAAAATGACTTGTTTCATGCTACTTTAAGTTGTAAACAACTATAACATATCATATATACTTAGTTTGATATATCTATAGGTAGATTTGATTGCTAATACAACATATACACAAGTTAGGAACCAAATTTAGCCCTTTTAGGCCATTTCGGGCCTTTTTCTTCCCAAATGAATGAAAATGACTTGTTTCATGCTATTTAAGTTGTAAACAACTTAAATATCATATATACTTAGTTTGATGTATTATAGGTAGATTTGATTGCTAATACAACATATAGACAAGTTAGGAACCAAAATTAGCCCTTTTAGGCCATTTCGGGCCTTTTTCTTCCCAAATGATTGAAAATGACTTGTTGCATGCTACTTTAAGTTGTAAACAACTATAACATATCATATATACTTAGTTTGATGTATCAATAGGTAGATTTGATTGCTAATACAACATATAGACAAGTTAGGAACCAAAATTAGCCCTTTTAGGCCATTTCGGGCCTTTTTTTCCCAAATGATGAAAATGACTTGTTTCATGCTACTTTAAGTTGTAAACAACTATAACATATTATATATACTTATTTTGATGTATCTATAGGTAGATTTGATTGCTAATACAACGTATAGACAAGTTAGGAACCAAAATTAGCCCTTTTAGGCCATTTCGGGCCTTTTTCTTCCCAAATGATTGAAAATGACTTGTTTCATGCTATTTAAGTTGTAAACAACTATAACATATCATATATACTTAGTTTGATATATCTATAGGTAGATTTGATTGCTAATACAACATATACACAAGTTAGGAACCAAAATTAGCCCTTTTAGGCCATTTCGGGCCTTTTTTCTTCCCAAATGATTGAAAATGACTTGTTTCATGCTAGTTTAAGTTGTGAACACCTCTAACATATCATATATACTTAGTTTGATGTATTTATAGGTAGATTTGATTGCTAATACAACATATAGACAAGTTAGGAACCAAAATTAGCCCTTTTAGGCCATTTCGGGCCTTTTTCTTCCCAAATGAATGAAAATGACTTGTTTCATGCTAGTTTAAGTTGTAAAGAACTCTAACATATCTTATATACTTAGTTTCATGTATTTATAGGTAGATTTGATTGGTAACACAACATATAGACTAGTTGGAACCAAAATTAGTCATTTTAGCCTATTTTGAAAAACAGAACATGTTTCACATTCCCGACGAGGTTCGATACAAGAAGCTCTACTTGTCTGCTGTGAACGTTAGATGGAGGGATTTTAAGAGCAAATTGGTATCTAGTTGGATAACAATGACGAGAGTTAGATCAAAGAAAGAGAAGTTAGGTGATAGTCTGCCAAACGTATACAAGCACATCAAGAAGGAGGATTGGGCCACTTTCAAAGAATAGATGATGTCAGATCATGCTATAGTAAGTTTATATTCTAATTATTAACTTGGTTTTATTGATTTAAATAATATTATACTAACTTAATGTGTTTTTTTATTTTGCAAAAAAAGCGAGAAAAGGCGCTTGAGAGCGCAAAGAAGAACACACATCATCACCACTTAGGTCAGAGGAGCTATGGAGATGCTAGAGAGTTGTGGAGGCAGGAGAAATTCGGTCCACCTAGTTTTGATTCTGGATTGTCATCTGGTACAGCATCCTCCTCTGTGTCCTCCAGTTTTAACCGGGGTGATGATTGGTGGTGCGCGATGCATAAGAAAGATCCTGTTACTAAACAGAGATTCATTCCAGATGAGGAAACAAAGAAAGCAGCTGACAAATACGTATGTATATCATTATAATTAACTTTTAGTTTGACATGAATATTTTTTCATTTATTAACTACATTATTATTACTGTTAACTAGTGTTTTTGGGCAGTTGGAGTACAAGGAGAAGCAAGCCAAGGGTGAGTTCATTCGGTTCGTAACAGAGACGCCCTTTTTATGGCTCTTAGAGAGAAGCCAGATCATTCGGGTCGCTGTTACGGTTTTGGGGGCGTTAATGTTGGCTATACCAAGGCTTTTGGGCACGTACCTCGTACGCACTATAGGAGATCGATGAAGGAACAAGAGGAGGCACTCATACAGAAAATGAGTGAAAGGTGGAGGGAGGACATTGCCACATATATGTAGAATGTGATGATTTCACCTTCACATCCATCTACCGGGCCCTATTCTTCACCATCTGGTGGGCCATCTCCTTCTCATGTACAGCCACCTACTCAGTCACCTGGGCTGTATCATTTTTTCCCTTCACCATTTGCTGTGCCATCTCCTACACAGCCGACTCAGCCTCCTATTCCACCATCTGCTTCACCATTTGCTGGGCCATATTCTGGGCCATCTCCTGGGCCACCTCTTGGGCCATCTCCTGGGCCATATCTTGGGCCATCTCCTGGGCCATCTCGTGGGCCATTTCCTGGGCCACCTCTTGGGCCACCTCCTGGGCCATCTCCTGAGGTAGCTGCTTCACAGCCCACTCAGCTACGTACTCCATTATCTGGATCAGACACTCATTCTCCTCAGCTGAAGGTACATATAATTATTATATATACATGTGCTTTATACAAAAAATTATCTTATATACATGTCCTTTATACAAATAATTATCATATTTACATGTGTGTTTTATTCAAATAATATCAATATTACGTGTTGCTGTAGATCCAACTAGTGGAGAGACTTGTCTAGTGGCAGATGCATATTCTTATGCTTTTGATGAGACCACTACAGTTCATGGGTCTAGAATGATGAATGATCACCTGAAATTGAAAATTCATCGAATTATAGAGAAATATGGTCATTTGCCACTACCTGTTCCCATCCCTGCATATGAGATCGACACTACAGCTATTGCTTTGGGTACTTGGGTGCAATGGCCAAAAAATTTAGCTCAAATGTTAAGTGATGAGGTAATTGTTCATATAGGCCTCCAATTTTGTAAAAATAATAGCTTTCAATTTAAAAATTTCATAATCTTATGCCCGTTTTGAAAAATAATTATTAGGTTACACCGACACCTAAAAAACAAAAAGGGATTTCGGGGAGGCTGTTAGATCTTCTAGCCAGTTGCATTCATCAGCCGGTTCGGCTTCTCAGTTTAGTCCAGTTATCGACGATCGATCGTTCTTGGACTCCCTTACTGAGGACTGCAGGGAGTTAGCAGATACACTTGCCCTTGCCGTCGCAGACGATGATGCTGTTGGTGTTACCTTGCCGAGATCTTTTTTCCATTATTTGACAGATGATGGCACCGCTTTTCTGACCAAGGAGGATATTGGTCAGTTTTTGAGAGGAGAAATGATTAATATTTCTATTATCCAAGTGTACATGAGGTAACAATAATCAAAGTTATGCTTTTTTTAACATTTAATTATATGGTAGTTGTATTTTTCACATATAGTTTACTTTTGCCAATTTTTAGGGCTACGCAGTCGGACTTGGATGGATTTGGGGATTCTATTGCACGTGTTTGTTGGATGTGTCCGCAAAGCACCGTAGTGGAGTCGCATTCATCATTGGAGGAGGTAACAAAGTACATTCTGCATGCTATGGCTGGATACGTCGATGTAAAGGCTAGTATCATGTTCGCGCCAATCTTTCAAGAGTAATATTCTTTCTTAATATCTACAAATATTTATTGTTGCATGATATGTGATTTTTTAAGTAATTATTGTTGTTTAATATTTCAATAGCCAACATTGGATGCTCCTTGTCATATGTCCCTTGCCTGGGATAGTTTATATCTTCGATTCTGCCAGCTATCACAAACAGCGGAAGTTAAAGCTTAAATTGCCTATGATAGCGTAAGTTGATATATATATGTTTGATATATTTTATATGAATTGAGATGGTAACATTCCACAATTAAGGACTAAATCAAACAATGTTGTGTTATCTAGTGCTTTTAGGAGGTTTCGGATGAGCGGCCACAAAGTTCGTCGAGAGAAGCTTTTGTGGAAATAAGTTGAGGTATGTTTTGATCGAATTGCTTGATTCAATTTAAAGCTTACTTTATTCTCATTATGCGGTAATTTTTCTCATTTTCTTATAACTTTTGATAAAGTGCCCGCAACAACAAGGAGGCACGGAGTGCGATATTTTGTGATGCGGTACATTTTTGACGTACTCGCTTCATATTTTGGTTCGTTGGATATGGACAAAGTAAGTTTATATAATTATTCATTTCATATTTAATATATTTTAACTATTTGATGCTAACTTTGGTAAATTATTTTCAGGTTGCTCAAACCTTTACCAAAGATCCTTATACGGAGGATCAAATCAATGAGGTGAAGAATAAGTGGGCAAGATACTTTGTTGATGAGTGCATTGCGTAGGTTAGTTAGTTTATGTTAATATTCTTTTTTTTGTTCTAACTTTAGACGAACATATATATTATTGCAACTTGTACAACCAACTTTGTAGTGATGGATTGTCATGATATATATATGTTGGATTGCGCTAAATATTTTTGTTGGATTATTATGAAATTGTATTTATGATGTTGGTTTGTTGGCTTGAATATTGGATGATGTATGTTGGAGATCATGGTGGTTGTTTGATGGATTTTGGATTTGCTTGGATGGTGGATTCGGAGATGTTATTGGTTGTTGTACAGGTTAATTAAGTCCCTATTATGGGTTTATCCAATTTACAAACGGAGCTCTGCCGAAATTTATGCAGAAAATTTATTAGCATATTGCTGCATAGCTTCATCAAGGTTGCATATATAGCTTCCTCTTCACTAATATATAACAAAAAAAATTAAAAAAAAAGGTAATATTGCTGCGGTTTCTGGCCCAAAACCGCAGCAATATTACCTTTCTGGGCCATATTATTTCACCACAATTTCTAATATTGCTGTGGTTTGGTCTTTGAAACCGCAACAATATTTCCTTATATTACTGCGGTTTAAAACCGCAGCAATATTATTAATACCTATTGCTGCACCCGTAATTGCTGCGCGCCCTTTTCCGCAGCAATTGGGCACTTTTTAACCGCAGCAAGTAACCTTATTTCTACTAGGCTTGGGATTTTCAACAACATGACTGAAACATTGAGAAGGTCTGACTTGTATATCAAGTGAGCCAAAGAAATTTGGAGTAATTTGAGCATGTTACAGTGAGTAATGGGAGTAGAAAGTACAGGCTGAACAAGAATACTTATGAGGTCAAACAAAATGAAAGACTTATTTATGAGTTCTACATAGAGATGAGAGTCTAGATCTTATGGGAGGAAATAGAGTCCTTAAATAACTATCCTGCTGTCACTAATGTTACTGCTCAAGTGACAGCTTATGTGGAGGAATCAACAAAAAGGGAGCAAAGGCTGTTTTATTTCTTAAATGGACTGGACCTTGAATATGGAAGTCTGAGGAGTCATATCTTACTCATGAATCCTCTGCATAATGTAGACACATCTGTGTCCATGACACAGCAGGAAGAATCTCAAAATGAAGTATTGGGGAAGGAGAAAGACGAAAACGTGGGAATAGCCTTGTACAACAAGAATGAATACAACAAAAATGAGTCAAAACTTTTTTGTACTGTGTGCAAGAAGCGGATCGAACTCATGTGGCTGAGAAATGTTGGAAATGAACTCAAGAATGTACTATATGTACCTGAGTTTAAACAAAATCTTTTATCTGTACAAAAGTTGAATGAACATGATATATAATTGTTGTGTTTTATTTCATAAAGACTATTATGTTATGCAAGACTACACAACACATAGAATTAAGGGAATTGGTAATGCCACTGGTGGTCTTTACTACCTTCAAAATCAGCCCAACACCATATACAAGATCCTTAACCAAATCTAACCAATCTCAAGAAAACAAGTACAAAGCTGCTCCTAGAATCTCTAAGGCAATTGTTACCCATTTAGTTGAACCAAATGTAGCTTATAGTACTAAAAACAATGAGTTTGATGTAATTAATTCATCATTAGTTACTTTGAATGATGATCAACTTTGCAATGATTTGTCTTCTATGAATGCTAAATTGTCTGATTACTCTATCTAGCATGTTAGGTTGGTACACACTTCCACGGATAATATCAAACACATCCATACCTTAAAGAGCTAGTAAAAAATGCTCACAATGAAACCTGCCTCTCTTGTCTTATGGCCAAACTCACAAAATCACCTTTTCCTAAAGCAACACCACATTGGTAGGACCATTTGACTTATTCACATAGATATATGGGGACCTTATAGGGTTTCATGTAAGGGAAAATACATATTTTTCTTGACAATTGTGGATAAGTATATATACTAGGGCAACATGGGTTCATCGACTCAAATTCAACTCTGAGTCTTTTACTACTATCAAGAATTTTTGCACTACTTATGTTAGAAATTAGTTTGATAGAAATGTAAAAATCATAAGATCAGGCAATGTTTTGGAATTTAAAGATCAAGCATGTATTCATTGTTCCTGAAAAGGGAATTAGACACCAAATTAGTTGTGTTGACAAACCACAACAAAATGGTATGGTGGAAAGAAAACATAGGCACTTGCTTGAAATAAGCAAAGCCTTGAGATTTGAAGCAGGCTTGCCCTTAGCTTATTGGGCTGATTATTTGATGACAACAGCCTACATCATAAAAAGGTTGCCTTCAAGTGTTTTAACAACAAAACACCCTATGAGATGATGTATTAATTACTCTCAACTCAGGTCATTTGGTTGTTTGGCTATAACTTATAATCCTGACAGAAACAAAGATAAGTTTATTGTCAAGGTTGTCCCTTGTATCTTTCTAGGATATCCTACCACCCAAAAAGGTTACAAGGTTGAAAATATGCTCACTAAGCAGTAATTTGTTTCTAGAGATCTCAAGTTCTATGAACACATATTCCCTATGCAAACAAATCAACCAAATCATTTCATCCCCTTCCTCTTGATCTCCACAATCTAACTTATGGACATGAAACTCAAACAAAACCTTCTACTACCCAACCTGATACCTCTAATACTATTCATATATGAACCAAACACAATCAAAACCACGCATACTCAACCAAACACAACCCAAATCACAGCTCCTCAACCTCCTAAAATCCATACACCTCTCAAAAGATCTAGTAGGCCAACCAGAACACCTACTTGGTTGAATGACTTTGTCATTTCTCACACTCAAACTATTAATCAAGCAGTAGAAGCTACTCCTACAGCTACAACAGGTGTGAGTGAACACTTTGCCAATGTGGTGGGTAGGATTGTGGAGTCAGAAGAGCCTAGTTCTTACTATGAAGTTGTAACACAGCCATGCTGGGTGTATGTAATGCGTAAAAAACTTCAAGCTCTAGAAGAGAACAATACTTGGGAAATTACTTCCCCGCCTCCTGGAAGGAAAGCAATTGGATGCAGATGGGTGTATAAGACTAAGTATTAAGCAGATGGCAGTGCAGAAAGGAAGAAAGCTAGGCTTGTTATTCAAGGTTGTAATTAAAGAAAATGGTGGAATACACTCAAACCTATGCTCATGTGGCTAAGATGAGCACTATTAGAGCATTACTTGTTGTTGCTGCCATGAATCAATGGCACACCTGTATAAATGGATGTGTAAAATGCATTCCTACATGGTGAACTTAAAGAAGAAATCTATATGCATATTCCTCTAGGCTATAAGATTTCTAGCTCTTCCTTAAGTCAGAGGGAGTGTGCCACACAACAACAAGTTTGCAAGTTGAAGAAAGCATTATATGGGCTTAAACAAGCCCCTTGATAATGGTTTGCAAAGTTGCCTAGGGCTCTGTTATCATTTGGTTTCACTCAATCTCAGGCAGATCACTCTGATCTCTTCATTGAAGAGACTGACACCACTTTCGCAGCTATACTTGTCTATGTGGATGACTTAATTATCATTGACAATTGTATCAAGGCAATAAACAAAGTTAAGAGTTTATTGTGCTCACAATTTCATATGAAGGACTCGGGAGATCTCAGTTACTTCCTAGGAATGGAATTTTCAAGAGAATCTCAAGGCATTTTCATTTCTCAAAGAAAGTATGCCTTAGATCTCCTGAAGGAATATGGTGTTGACAAACAAAAATCTTTAGAACTTCCCATAGATGTGCATATAAAGCTTGAACATGACGAAGGGAGTACCATTGCAAGTCCTAACACTTTTAGAAGGCTAGTTGGTCAACTGACATATGCTTAACCATATCCAAGCTTGATGTCACTTTTGATGTTCAGCTTCTCAGTCCATTTATGCAACAACCTACCTCAGTGCATATGCAAGCAGCCAGGAGGGTGCTAAGATACATTTAACAATCCCCATCTCAAGGTATTCTTCTTCTAGTCACAACACATCCAAGCTAACAGCCTACTATAACTCTGATTGGGCATCATGTCCTTTCTCTAGAAGATCCATAACTGGATATTATGTTCTTCTAGGATCTTCACCCATATCTTGGAAAAGAAAGAAGCAGGGAGTGGTAGCCAGGTCCTCAGCTGAAGTTGAGTACAGAGCCATGACATTAACCACATGTGAAGTAACATGGCTGATGAGTCTCTTCAAGGAACTTCACCTTAAGAAAATGCCAGCTGCAGCCTTGAAGTGTGATAATCAAGCAGCTCTGTATATATCTACTAACCTAGTATATCATGAAAGGACAAAATACATTGAAGTGGATTGACATTTCATTCGAGAAAAAAGTGGATCAAGGGCTGATAGACACCTCCTATGTTCCTTCTAAAGAGCAGCTAGCTAATGTTCTTACAAAAGCTCTACTAGCACATCAACATAATAAGATTCTCAGCAAGATGGGACTGTTCATTCCTTCACATTCGCATCTTGAGAGGGAGTGTAAACAGTAGCTTAGTTATTATGCTAACTAAAGGTATCAGTTGTATTCAGCTAGATAGCAGCATGTGCCTAACATTTGATACTTTAGTCTATTTTGTCTTGTACCTATATCATGTGTAATATCTTTCTAGGGTTTGTAAACACACCTAGGGTTCCTCTATATATAAGGGAACATGATAGGGCTGTAAGGCATTACAAAATATTGTAACAAATTCAAAAGGTGGAACCTTCAAGCTGCCAACCTACAACTGCAACACAACAGTATTGATAACTCACATCAGATTATCTCATCCTTGCTATTGTCCTTACACTCTTCACAAAGAAAGGACTCACTAGAACACCCCCATAGGAGTCCAAATACTGTGCGTTACGGGACAACCAAGATTCAAGCGCTAGTGATCACCATGGATCGACTAGCCGCCAATGCCACGGTGCCAAAACGGGCACCAAAATTAGAGGTGTTACAGAAGCTCTTATCAACACCATACACATTAAGTCTTTCAGGCATCTAGCAGATTTAGTATCAAGCTCTCCAAGTGAGCACCATCAAAATCGTATCCCTCTCAAATTAGGAACATATACTTACAAAAGCTCCAAGTTCAAGGGGGTGAAAACAGAAATCATTGAACTTTCTTGCATGTACATATGTTCTCATTAGAATATCCCATGGGTAAATTGTAATATTTGTAGCATCTATATATGGTCTGAGATCCAAGGATGATTTTCTTGTTTATTGCACAATTGTTTAATTATGTGTAGTTTAGTCTTCTTCTATTCTGTTGAATTTAGGTGAACACTTGTATATATAATTAGAATATGTAATTTTATGTGTCGTTTTGTTATACATGCATATATAGAGTATAGTTAAATAAAGAAAATTCATCTTAACTTGAAAACGAACCAAGGGGCACAAAAATGTAAAATCATACAATACAATTTTCTTATTGAGCAATATATAATAGTACAAAGTAGTTATCACTAAGTAAATAATAACCTTAATAAGAACAAGTAGAAATTTACTAAATAATAATAGGAAAGCTTAATGCTACACCACAACTCAAAAATATCTTGTAGTGATCACAAATGACAAACCATCAACTTCCACATACACATTTAAAAAAAGAACTTAAAAAAGGTTCAAGGATAGGAAAAAATACATACCATAATTAAATACTCTTACTTCTTATTCTAAATCCTCTATTTTTAAAAACATATGCACAACATTAAAAGAAGAATAGGGACTATAAAAAAATTGTGGACCCTATTTTCTCTCAATATTATGCATAATAGAGGATTTGAGCCCTTAATTTATCTACATACTTCTTAATTAAGTATTACTAGTCAATTATTTTATTTTATTTCTTAGACCACCATAATTAATATTCCAACGTAACCAAACACGCAAGAATCATATACTAGAAAAGTTGACCACCTCACCGAAGTTTGAGCAACCGGCAAAGGTTGTCTGTTGCGCCCGAATCAACCTCACCCGCAACAGCCTCCGCATTGCAGCTTAACTTATTTAGCTGCAGCTTTTTTAATGGAAACCTCGGTAAAGGCAGGCTACTTGGTGGAGGAGAGAGACTGATAACTAAAGGTGTTGTAAACTTCGTGCCTATTATCTTAATATCATCATCATCAGCAGCAGCAACTTCATTCTTAAAATCCAGCAAAACCCGGGTCGGACCGCTTCTCGGCTCGCTCCGGCGGCTCACCTCTTTGGCTTCACCCTCAAGCAATGATCCGTTACTCGGATCTTTTGTTGCTTTAGTTTTTACATCAAGCAACTCTTTGCTACGAATGTTGTTGTTGTTGTTGTTGTTGTTGTTGTTGTTGTTGTTGTTGTTGTTGTAATTGTTGTTGTTATTGTTGTTGTTGTTTTCTTTCTTGAAGTTGTTTTGAGGAGTTGATCTCTTTGTTTTTCTAGGACCTGGAGGAGAAAGAGAGTGGCCGCGAGAGAGCGGAGGGAGAGAGTGGAAAGTGGGTTTCGAGACGGCGGCGGGGAGAGGGAGGAGAGGTGGCTGATGATGTGGGTGTAGTGGATTGATTTTTGGTTGTTGTTGTTGATGATGATGATGATGATGTTGATAGTAAGTAGGTAAGATTGGTGGGAGAGAGGAAGATAGAGAAAATTGGTTAGGATAGTGATTAAAAAACACACCTCCTGATGCAACTGATGCATGCACCATCTCCAACTGTACATGTGGAGGTGGTGCAGATGTAGTACTGCAGCTCGACTGCCTCGAAATAGTGGGCAGACGAGCTGCTTGGTGGCGATAATGGTGTTGCTGGTAAAGATGGTGAGTTTTTCGCTTCGGGTTTTTAATTTGCTTGTTGGGAGAGAGAGATGGATCATTAAGCAATAACGCCATTAGTATATACTATAGCTTATTTTGTTTGATTTCAATAGGAATCAGTTAAATTATTGGCTGAATTTAGTTTGCTTGGTTTTTTTTGTATTATCAGAACGATAAAAGATAGGTGTTTGTATGATAAGCATAAAATGGAATCAAAATTTATGTTAAAAGAGGGTAAGGAATGAATCAGATTGGTTAAGTTAAGGAGAAGGTGAAGCAGAAGGTGAAGGAGAAGGAATAATGCGAATATGCACAAAAAGATGTAATTGGGTTATTCGGAACCCTAAACAATGGAGGTGTCATAAGTCTAAGTATTTATGCACTACTAAAAGGTGCCTGCTGTTTTATTGGACAATGCCCTCTCTTTAAATAGAAGATATGATGTATACCCAAAAAAAGAACGAAGAAGAAAAGATATTAAGCTCCAATAAGATCTCGTCTTTTTTTAAAAAAAAAATATATATATATTTTATTTTCATCATTTTAGTTTTCTTGGGGTTGGTAGGAAAATGCTATACTAGTAGATCAATTATCCGATTCAAATCTATTGGCTAGTGCATACATCATACTCTACCTTACTCTATTAAGGGGTCGTTTGGTTCAAAATAAGGAATGGAAACGGAATGGAATGGGATGAAATGATGGAATGGAAATGGAATGTGTTACTTTAGACACTTGTTTGTTTTGATGTAGGAATGGAATCATTGGCCTAATGACTCCCTTACTTTTTGTTTCCTATGGTGTGAGGAGGGTTTCAAGATGGGGGAATCAAAATTGGGGTAGTAAGGGAGTGAAAAAAATGGATAACCCAACCAAACATAAAATAAGGGAGTGTGTTACCTCAATCCGTTTCCAAGCCTAAAATATTTCCAACCAAACGGACCCTAAGTATATTTTTACAGTTTGTTTGGTAGAAGGAATTTGGAAGGAAAGGAAAGGAAGTGGAAGAAAATTTATTACTTTCCAATATTTGGTTCATTAAAAAAAAATTAAGTGAAAGGAAATGGGAGGAATTAGAAGGAAAGACTCTTTAATAAAATTTCACTTTCCTTTTCTCCCAAAAGCGGGGGAATTCGGAAGGAAAGAGAAAATTTATACCAAACATGGGAAATTAAGGTTTTTTTCCTTTCTCTTCCATTCTTTTCCTTTCTCTTCCCTTCCTTTCTCTTCCCTTTCTTTCCTTTACTAAAAATGAACCGAACACACTGTTAGGTACTAAACTTTGGATGTATTTACAGTTTATTTACCCAAACTTTAAAAGTTGCAGTTTGCTCACCCAAAATTTTTTTGTTAATATGGCCCACTAACTTTCACTAACTTTCTGATATTTAATTAAAATAATGAAACGCACAAGAATCTAGAAAGGTGTAATAAATGAGCATTTTAATCCCCACACTTTTTTTACCCATTATCCTATCAATTATCTCTCTCCTCATTTCTTTTCTTTTTTCGGACAGGAAAATGAAAATTTTTATTAACTACTCCATCAAATCTGCAAAGTGTATATTTATTTCTAAAAGTGGACTTATATTAGTAGTAGACTTAACTCCATACACCTAAGGGGTTTCAGTCGCAATATATATACTTAACTCCATACACCTAAAAATGGACTTATACTTAACTCCATATTAAATATACACTTTAACATTAATAATTAGTAGTAGCAATTTCAGTTGTGGGCTGAGGAGGAGAGAGCTCGGGGGGGAGGGGGGCAGCGATAAAGAGAGGAAGGAGAAGAGGAGTGTAGCGGGGTAGCACAGGGGATGGAGGAGAAGGCGATGGTGCTAATAGCGGTTGGTCGGCGACGGTGCGCGAGGGGTCTGGGCGAAAGATCAGGGGAAGGGGCAGACGGGTGGTCGTGGTGGTGGTGTTCGGAGTTGTGGGTAGTTGGTGTTTGAAACTTTCTGATTTTTGGGTGGAAATGAATAGTGAAATTAGAATATTATTTATAGTAAAATTCAAGAATTAAATTTTATCAAACTAATAGATACTTAATGTTGAAGAATACTTGGGGATTAAGGTATTCTAGAATGTCTTGGAAAACAATGAGAGAAAGCTTGAGTAAGAAGATGAATTGTGTGGTCATGAAGATTTTTCATTTTTGGAAAATTTCTAATTCTTTTGCTATTAATAAAATTAGTACTTTTCTACTTTCTTTTATTATAGCACCATACTAACTTATATTATTTTATCAAATACATGATTTTATTTTTATTTCAAATATATTAGAGAAGCGATTAAATAAATAAATTACAAACAATTTATTTAAGCTCATTATTAAAATTAACAAGTTTGAATTTTTGGGATATTACAAAGAAGGATCGGAGAAATTGGCCTTAATTGGAAAATTTTGGAGAAAAAACACATTTTTTGGAACCATAAATAGCCATTAAGTTACTATTGGGAATTAAATATCCGTCTTCTAAAGTATAACTGTTAGTCTCATTTTTTGGGCCGCACAATTTTTTTTATATTAAATTCGAAGTAACAGAAAAGTTAGCACCGTTGTACTTTAGGTGAGCAAACTTCAACTTTTAAAGTTTGGGTGAGTAAACTGCAAATTCATCCAAAGTTCATTACGCAAAAGTATACTTAATTCCTCTACCTTTATATTGAAGTTGAGGTGGTGAAGTAATGACAACTAGTTTGATATACACTCTATGCGTGTCAAAGTATATAAAATTATTCATATATAATAGAGATAAAGATACATTATTTTAGTTTTTTTTTTGCTTAATTAATTAAAGTAGATAGTTAACCTTTTTTTTCTTTTTCTATTTTTAGGTGTCCCCCATATTGCCTTATATAATAGACATGTGGCATCACTTCCTATCATATATTATAGTGATCAGACCTCATATGACTCATTTGAGCTATTCTCTTTATTCCCACTTAATTGATCTCCCTTCATCGTACCATGAAATAACAATAATATACCTTTATATATAAGTAAAGTTTGGTCTAATGACCAAGGTTTTCTTGTATTCCAAAGTTGTGAGATTAAACCTCGCTCGATCACATTAAATACGTGAAAATTTTCATTATCTTTCCACACATAGGAGTACTCTTGCTTGCTTGTTAATCTAGGTTGGATCGACTTGTGCGCGGTGGGTACTTCACCTTAAGAGCTCAAAAAGATCTAGTATTTTACATATTTATATATATTTTTAAAGTGAAAATTCATTAATATGAAATCATATGACATTTACAATAGAAGTTGAACACTAAAAAATACAGTCAAATTGAAAGAAGCTTAATTTTAATATGGCAAAATCATGATCGTTGAGCAGATTTAACACTTCTAAATACCCTCTTTCACATCGCTGACTAATGCAGCCTTCTACGAGGGGTCTAACAATCTGATGTAGTTTTGATGTAGAACTAGAGATGAAATTCAACCGATTATATGCGAAGTACTGACCACTATTGCAATCCCGCACAAAATCCTATCAACTAATCAACCTTCAACTAGAGACAGGGTTCATACCCACTAACACAAAAAAAAACAAACTAATACACCCACCGTGAAGGGGGTGACTACAAAATCCATAAAGGAAGCTAGGCTCTATTTGACAACACATTTAAGTCACGTTAAATGAGTATATGCTAAAAGTTTAAGTCATCTAAAATAAATAGTTGTGTTTGGGGTAAGAGTTTAAATAAAATTTAAGCTCGAAAATCGACTGAAATTGAGTTGCTATCAAATATAATATCTTAATATAAGTTGCTGAAATTTTCAACTACCTTATCAGTTCAGCTCCTTTCAGTTACCTTATTAGTTTTAGTTGTATTTCAACTTATATTCCAAACGTAGCCTAAAATCATCACGCAGATGGGACTTATTAAAAACTGTAAAAAAAACTAAAAAAAATAAGAAAATAAACTAGAAACTGCAAAAAGGAGATAAATAGGGGCTTACTATGGACGAAAATATCTAAGATTTTTTTGTGAAAAGAAGAGAGAGGAAAAAGGAGGGGATAACAGTTAATTTTTTTTATAAATATTTATATATATCTTGACATACCTTTTCTCAAGTTTTCCTTCCGTCTTTGATAAGACATGATTTGAAATTGTCCCAAACAATTACTTCCTCCGTTTCTTTTTACTCGCTACACTTTTCATTACGGGAAGTTTCACATTACTTGCTACACTTCTTTTTTGGGCAATAAACTCTCTCTATCTCTCTCCTCTCACATGGGTCCCTTTTCTTTTTACTCTCTACCTCTCTCTTCTCCAAAAATTGCCTAGAAGTCCGTGAGATGAGAAGTGTAGCGAGTAAAAAGAAACGGAGGAAGTATAATAGATGCTACTTACATGTACTTGCTATATAAACACTCTGGAGATGTTAAATGGGTCAAAACTTCCATGTTATCAAATTTGTCTAATTTCTTCCATTAATATCTAATGGTTCTAGCAAAGTTTGGATAACTACAAGTCTAAACACTTCCACTCTGAAATCAAAGGGTAACAGGAGGAGAAACGCCCCTAAACTTATAAATTAGTTACAAAATAGAATATTGTCTTTTCTAAAGCGGAGAAAGTAATACATATTTCATTTGTTTCCTTTCAAATCAATGACCATATTTTTATATTAACAGTTCATTTGTTTTCTTTTGTTGTTTTTTTATTACCATATGTTGCTCCTTATTTCGAATCTTTTGATACTATTAGTGTAATTTATGAATCAGATTTTTCATTAATTTTAAATTGCAGTAAATGTATTTACACTATTGAGTAGTCATTTTTTTACATATTCCCCTTCAAACTTTTATCTCATTAGTTGCCTAACATCGAGCAACTCAAAGGTTAATAGATGTGTCAACACTCAACGCTAGTTTGTAGTGATTGTTTACTCTTTTAGCCCTCAAATTTTTATGTCATTGGTTGCTAAAGGGTTAAAATCTTTATTTTTAGTTAAATTCGTTTTTATTTAAAATAGTGGAACATTACCCTTTTTTTAAGTTGCATTGATTTCTTCCCCGATTCCAAATAGGAAGAATAAAAGAAAATGAATGGAGTATATAAGAACAAAAATGATCATATAAAATATTTATTGAATTGTTTCAATGAATAATTTCATAATATCAATTTTTATAATGTTTACAAATACATAATAGAGATTGTAATGACTAACATTTTGGCAAGCGTAAATATCAAACTATTGCACTTATTTAGAAACAGATGAAGGGCCTGTTCTCCCCAGCTTATTTTCAGTTCAGTTCAGTTCAGTTCAATTCAGTTCAGCTCCAATAAGTTCAGTTCAGTTCAGTTCAGTTCAGTTCAGTTCAGCTCCAATAAGTTCAGTTCAGTTCAGTTCAGCTCCAATAAGTTCAGTTCAGTTCAGTTCAGTTCAGTTCAGCTCCAATAAGTTCAGTTCAGTTCAGTTCAGCTCCATTCTTTTATAACCATTTTGTTAAATATTATTATTATGTTGGTATAATTTATTTTACTAATTACTCTTAGGGCCCGTTCTCTACGGCATAAAACAACTGAACTAAACTGATTATATGTAATAAAATTATGTAATTCAATATTTGTTAATTAAGTTTGTTAGAGAAAATGGAGCAATAGAACTTTGGTCCAGATAAGTTTATAGGTCAAACTGAACTTATAAAACAACATTAGAAACGAAATTACATAAGAAAAACAAATAATTGAACTGATGACCCCTTCATACTACTTGTAGTATATATTATCTACTGCTCAACCTCATCTCCTATTGGTAATAACTCTAAAGATTGTAATTAAGTAATGTAAGTTATGCAACGTTTGCATAGTAATAGCAATTACAAGGACCTTCAACTTTGTTTTTCTCAAGTAATGTAAGTTATAATAACAATAATAATAATAACAATAATAACAATAATAATAATAATAATAATAATAATAATAATAATATATTATTTAATTCATAATAATGATTTATTAATAATTATAAGTTATTAAATAAAAACTTATTAAAATAATAATAAATTATTTTAATAAATTAGTAAATAAAATAAATTAGGTGACAATCACTTGTTAAGATTTGTTTCCTAAAATTATGAACTAGTGTAGGGTTTTTTTTTGCCGGGAAATTTATAAAATCAACTCTATATAACCAATATTAATATTGATCATCACCCACAACTAAAGAACTTGGCTAGCTGCATAAACAGGTTCGTATTATTTCACCATCATCAATCACGAAATGCTTCGTATTATTTCACCATCATCAACGTAACTCTTTTTTTTTTTACAGCACCATCATCAACTCGATATCTGCTTCTGTTCACGACAAACTCATCCAAGTAAGTTCTAAAATTGCTGTTTTTTTTTTCAATTTCTGTTGTTTAAAACTCTGTTTTTTGAATCTCATCCAACGAACTCACGAAATTTATGTTTTGTTTAATTGAACAAACTTCTTGGCATGAATTCTTTTGATGGAAAGAAGGACAATTTGAGTAAAAAAATAAATTCATATATCACACTCAAACAACAAAATTCAGGAGTAGATTGAGTAGGAAAAACGAAAAAAAATTCAATTTTTCTGTAAAAGAAAAGAAAAGAAAATTGTTTTACCATATAGTGAGATTCTTTTGATGGAAAGAAGAAGACAATTTGAGTAAAAAAATAAATTCATATATCACACTCAAACAACAAAAATTCAGGAGTAGATTGAGTAGGAAAAGCGAAAAAAAATTCAATTTTTCTGTAAAAGAAAAGAAAAGAAAATTGTTTTACCATATAGTGAGATTCTTTTGATGGAAAGAAGAAGACAATTTGAGTAAAAAAATAAATTCATATTTCAATTGGATTAATGTGAAATTTGTAGTTTATAAGAGTTAAAATTAATTAATGAGTGGTTGAGCTAATGAGGCTTCGATTGGGGAATAAAAATTCAGGGAACTTGGGTTTAGAGAGCATGATATTTGATATGAAAATTGATTGAATGATTTATAATCCTTAATTAATAATATACTAATTGCAACTGAATTGAGTTGAACTTTTAATTGTTTATCCTCCTCTAGAAGTATCTAGTTTGCAATGAGTAATTCAAGGGCGAATTTCACTATGGATGTTGTTACCGTACTTCTGGGAATCCTCCCCGAATTTGTCTCCCCTGCGGGTGGGAGAACTAATTGGGACCGTGTTGCAACTACATTAAACACCCGAACAGGAAAGTGCATTACAGCATTGTCCATTAAGAATTGGTTTACCAATATGAAAGAAAAACACAGGGCTTGGAATGAACTAAAGAAATGGACTGGTATCGGATGGAGCGAAGATGGTTGTCCTGTTGTTGATACGGAAAGTGAAAAATGGAAGGGTTTTGTTAAGGTACTTGTTAATTTGTTATTTATTTTTGTTCTGTATAATATTTACATTTAGCGTTTTCATTATCTTATTTATTTTCTTTGTACTATTATTTTAATGCAGCGCTACAAATCTACAGCAACTGTGTTTCTTAAGAATCCATTACAGAATGAGGCTGAATGGGATAAAATTTTGCGTAGTGGTTATGCAACGGGTGATAGATCTTATACACCAGCATCTACAGTCAAAGGAAAGGAAGTAATTGGTATTGAAGTTGAAGGTTCTTTTGCCTTTGAAGACACTCCACCTTATGATATTCAAACCCCCAATAATGAAAGCAAGTCTCCCATTATCTCTAGTGATATTAAAAAGCGTAAAAGCAGTGAGAATAGTAACATGCCCAAGAAAAGTACAAGGGCTGATGATATTGATACATGTCTTGATATTCTGAGGAAATCGTCTGTGAGTCCACCTCCTAAATCCATAAATAAATTTGATGAAGTTTATGATATCTTAGAGTCCATGGGGATTGCTGAAAAGTATGGGGTTGCTTTTGTTGTGGATATTCTTGATAGCTTTCGCAGTACTCTGGGTGCCATAGATCTTTTCATCTCTTTGCGTTGTGATGAAGGCAGACTTCATTTTTTGAGGAAGCATTGTGTACTTTCAGATGATGTCTATAGGCCAGATATGTCTATGGATAATGATAGTATGTTCTACGACTAAGATGGTTGCGAAGGATTCTCTAGTTAAAATTGCGTGACTTTATGTTAGATTGCTTTTAAGTTAGTGATTTTTTATGTTTAAGTCTATTTTGTGAGCTTTAATTATTATGGAACTTATAGTGTTATTATAACTTTTAGTTATTTTAAGAGATGGTTAACTTAACGTCTAGTTACTTAATGGTTATGTGATTTTACATTATAGTTATTTTATCTATTTTATATGTTTTTCTAGATGAAATTGCATTAAATATATATGTGCCTATGTAGAATGGATGAAGATTTGGTGCAACAAAGTTTGACACGTTTAGCATTGCATGAGCTGAGGAGATTGACAACCCAAGTTGAACGGATGCCTTTGCATTTGGGGGAGAACCGGGGCATCATTTCATACATAGGATGTTGACAGGCCATCGTAATTTGTGTAAAGAACAACTTCGGCTAAGTAGAGAAGTATTTATAAGTCTTGCTAATATCCTTAGAGAACAACAACTCTTAGTAGCTGGTAGATATATAAGCATTGAAGAGCAACTTGGGTTAGGTTTGTACATGCTAGCTAAACCTGCTTCTGTTCGTGATGCTGCTGAAAGATTTCAACACTCAACATCAACTATTTCGAAGTATTTCAAAAAGGTATTACAAGCATTGGAAGCATTGTCGAGTCAAATAATTCGACCATATCAAAGTATGTATGAGACACCTCCTGAAATACAAAGCAACATCAAATACTGGCCTTTCTTTAAGGTACTCATCCTACATTCTATGACATTTATTATTAATTAACATAATTTAATATAAACATGTATATAGCTCAATGTAATGATGATATATACTTTTGTTTTTAGGATTGTGTTGGTGCCATAGATGGTACCCTTATACAATCAGTTGTTGCAGATGATGTAGGCAGGGCTTTTAGAGATCGTCACGGGGAGAAAACATGGAATGTGATGGCTGTGTGTTCACTCAACATGTTGGTTACTCACATCAATGTGGGCTACGAAGGGAGTGCACATGATACAACTGTATGGAGGCGAAGCTTAGGAGATGCCAGAATGGGATTCCCTCATCCACCATCTGTACTAGCTAACTTATATTGGCATGAATAATATGAGAAAATTCCTGGCACTTTAATTAACAAACTAACATTATGATTGTTGTACAGGAAAATACTATGTAGTCGATTCAGCGTATCCTAATACACTCGGGTACTTGAGTCCATATCTAGTACCTGGGTTGAGGTACCATTTGCCTGACTTCAGAAGAGGGACTCCACCACAGGGAATGTATGAGCAATTCAATTACCGACATTCTTCTTGTCGAAATGTAATTGAGAGGGTCTTTGCGGTTCTCAAAATAGGTGGAAGGTGCTAAAATCGATGCCGCAAATGGACGAGGCTAATCAGTTGAAAATTATTGTAGCTTGTTTTCACCTTACACAATTTTATTCGTTTACATGATCTAGGGATTCCTTTCACACACCAAATTGAAGTCATGGAACAAAGAGCTGATCATAATATGTACGATGATAACAGAAAAATAGCTATGGATAGTGTGCGACAACAAATAACTGAAGCAATATGGGACTCAATGCAGAATAATCCCGAGGTGATGGACAAATATTTGGACAAGAAGAAGACGAAGAATTAACCGATTATGAAAACTAGTTAATGATTGATATTATTATTATTTTGCCTAGTACTTCACTTATCAAAACGGGTCTTCTTTTGTCATTTCAACAATGACGACAAGTATATTGTTGTTATTATTAATATTATTAGTGTTGTCATCTATTAAAAAGTTTGTACTTTGAACAATGACAAATAATATTGAAATGAATACTTCTTAGGCTTGAATTATCATTTCAATATAATTAGCCGAATCATATAGAAAAAAAAGTATTAGCAAAATAATAATTAGCAATATTTATATAATAAGATTATTATTATTATTATTAAAAATAATATTAAAAGCAATAGTAACAAGAATAATAATAACAATAATAGTAATATAATAATAATTGAAATAATGATATTAATATTTATATATTTATTACATTCAATTTAATTCAATTTAGTTTAATTCAATTCAATTCATTTCAGTTCAGTTCAGTTCAGTTCAGTTCAGTTCAGTTCAGTTCAGTTCAGCTCCAATAAGTTCAGTTCAGTTCAGTTCAGCTCCAATAAGTTCAGTTCAGTTCAGTTCAGTTCAGTTCAGCTGTTTTATGCCGAAGAGAACAGGCCCGAAGTATATAGATATCAACTGAATATGTGCTTTATCAAATAAAATAACTCATACCTTCAAAATTTATACTCCATAAACGTTATTTTAGCATTTTCCCCCTCCCCTTTATTTAGTCTATATATGGTATCAAAATTTCAAGGTTAAACTTTTACAAACTTTTCTTATTTACTCAGTTCGTTTCTTATTAGTTTACCCCTGTGTTTTCTCACGGTATTCAAGATGTCTCTTTAATTGTTAAAATGTTTAATTATGCATTGATAAAATTTAATATGATAAGTTAATAGTGTAAATCTACATATTGAATTGAATTAAACAATATCCAACATGATGTGTTTAATATTTTATATATACCAGTGCTAAAATATGACCGAAATTAAATAATTTTAACTTTAAAAAAGCAATATGGTAAACTAATAAAATTTAGAAAGGTTACAAATCCTTAAAAAAAGGTTCAAATAGTGACCACTTTATAGTTCATATTGTCAGAAAATTCTTTTAAAGAAAAGACTTTAAAATACAAGCAATATGATATTTTGGGGCTTTTATGTGTGCATAAATCAAGCTAATATTGATAACCATAGAAAATTTCGTTGCCCTCTTAAACACGATAGTATCGTATAATATCGTATGAATCATATGATACTAAAAATATAATGTGATATGTCATGCATCGTACTTGGAGAGTTGGAGTAAACAGGAAGACCTTTCTCTCTCTTGAACTTTCTGTATTTCCCTCTTTTTGTTCGATTATTTTAATGTAAATTAAAAGAGTAGTTTTCTTTAGACAACCGACAAATTCAGAGTGGTCGGCTATTAGCAAATCCAAGATCGGGGGGACACAGTTCTGTGAGGACGGCAGCCGCCAAATGAATTATGACCATTAGATTGTTTGGGGATAATGGATATATAGCTTTTGGCCGTTGGACAGATTAAGACCGTTAGATGCTTCATTCTGGGATCCGGGTATAAAGGGCACGCCATCAATTGGATTAGATTTTATCTTTATTTTACCATTTTTATCATACATTCCAATAATAATGGAAAAAAACTTTATGTAACAATTGGGTAAATAACCCACTACTAATAGAAATAAATAATAGTGGAATCCAACTCATTAGTTCTAATAGTTTTTTAATGCTCTATTTTTAGTGGGTTAATTACCCACTGGGTAGCTGTAACATTGTCCTATATAACCAAGCCCCCTGCTTTTGGTTCTAAAATTCTTGGACAGTTGATCAATAATCACATCATATTGTTAGAAAAATATGGGCTCACGCCATTCGGGTTCAAGATCTTTTTAAGTCCAGCACAAAATTTCGCTAATAAAATTCAACTCAAGACTTGTACTAAACAACATTTTGGTCACACGAAAAATAAGCTAATTGAAAACAGTGAGAAAATTGCTACTATAAAACAAAGATTATGGCCTTATGGGGTTAACCTTTCAACCCTTTCTTAGTATAAAATATTAATCATCTCATATGACAAAGAGAGAAACTGCTTCTTTTTAGCCAGTTTAATTGAGGCAAATTTAATCGCAAACAATAGCTAACTCAAGGAGATCGTAATTTATGATTCTTTCATAACAAAATAAAAAAAAAAAAGAAAATAACTGTTAACACCACCATATTCCCCCTACAAAATGATCTTATTCAATGGATTGATTCACCAACCGGCATCAACTCTCTTCTTACTAATTCTTTCAAAGAAAGATTCACTTCAGCTACCAGTAATTCTCGGATACTCGACCTCGATTTTGTCAATATTTTAGTTATCGAGTTTGACGCTGCTACTTTATTAGGACCATTTTCTAATGATGATACAAAATTCGTCTTCTTTGTTATTATATGCCTCCATAAAGCATTAGGATATGATAGCTTTGGGGCCAATTTTTTTCAGACTTATTGGTCGATTGTAGGTCCTCAAATTTGTCTTGCTATTCATGGTTTCTTTCACCATGGACGTCCACTCCCCCTCTTTAAATCAAACAATCATCACTCATGTCCCGAAAAATTCAACTCCAAAAACGCCTAATCATTTTAGGCCAATAAGCTTAATGAATTCAATTTACAAAGCGTCTCCAAGCTCCGCATACAAAGATTATGCCCAATTCTCAAAGCTAATATTAGCGCATTTCAAAACGCTTTCACCTCTAACAAATCTAATCATGATAATATCCTTATTGTCCAGGAGATTCTTAACTCCGTCCAATAATAGTAGTACATGCAATAGGGTGGTGTGCTTCAAAACTCAATATGGTATATAAGTTGGTGATCACATTGCATGAGACTTCTTATGGCAAACATTAATCAAATTGTGAAGTCAGGTTTGGGGTTTAAGATTTATTTGCGGGGTTTTCAAATTCCCTGCTTAATGTTCGCAGATGATAACCTTGTTTTCTGTAAAGCAAAACCTATATTTTAGAACAATTTCAAGAATATCCTTGATGAATTTTCCCTTATGTCTGGACAACTTGTCAACTTTCATAAATTAGCGCTAGTGCTTTCAAAGAAAATTCCAAATGCTAGAAAATCTTCACTTGCTAGCTAGTCACTTCAATTGACCCCCGAATCATGTCTTGGTAGATATTTTGGAGTTTGTTTTTCGAGCTTTTATTATCCTCCAAAACGTGATTATAGCTATATTTTGGCGAAGTCCCTCTAGCCGACACAACATTGGGAATCTGACTTTCGCTTCAAAGCTGGTCGTTATACTCTCATTCAGTCTAATCTTGAAGCTCTTCCAGCTTACACATGTTATTCAACTCTAATCCCCACTTAAATCTGCAAAACTATTGACATAATGCATCGCTAATTTTTCTAGCGGCAAGCTAAAGATAAAGATAGCACCCTGCTTATAACTTGGCATACCATTTTTTCTCCTAACTTTGCCGCTCAATAAAGCTTTTTTAGCCAAACTTGGTTGGAATTTGCTTTCTCAAACACTAAGTTTTTGGGCCATCCTAATTAAGAAAATATATCATTCTAACAAGTCATTTGATTATAGATTAAAAATCAAGAATCAAGGATTCTCATCTTTGGAAGACAATTTTGGCTCAACGAAGAAAGACATTCGATGGAAAGTAGGAAATGGGAAATTAATTATCTTTTGGCTTGACAACTGGTTATGTTAGGAAAATTTATGTGATATGCTTAATATGGTTCGAAGAAATATAGATCTTGATCTAAAACTAGCCCACTTCATTACGACAGAGTAGACTTGGCATATCCAAAAGCTAATGCAATTTCTGCCCCATCATTTCCTTGTTAAAGTCAAAGGAATTCTCTTTGCTATCAATGATATCCCAGATGTCCCCATTTGGGGCCATCCTACTCAGAGTGGTAACTTCTCAATAAAATCTGCTACTTGGTTAGCTCATGACCTTCCTAAAAGTCCACCTTGGCCTTCTAGATGGATTCAGAAGTTGGATATTCCACCCAAACTACAAATTTTCGTATGGCAAATTTGTCACTATAGTCTCGATGTGAAAGCTATGATGTTTAAGGAAAATCCTACCCACAAACCTATGCCCTCGTTATAATTTGCAACCCGAAACTATTGAACACCTCTCTTCAATTGCACCCACTCCCTAAATCTATGGTGCCTTGCGGAGACAACTTCATAGTGTGTTCCACCAACGTCCTTCCTCTCGCTCCATTCTAGAATTTTTATAGGATTCCAAGGCTAAACACTAGTGGGAAAAACATCAAATACATAACTAAATGGATCCGATTTTTCTTAAACCGGATCAGTTAAGTCAACTGATCTGGTTGGCTACCTTGACTATATAAACGTTGATTTATCCCTCATTTCCCTCAAGCCTCATGTGTTCTTCCCTATCTCTCTTCTCTCATTTCCCTCCCAACCCTAACCTTAACCCCACTTCTCTTTTCCTCTCTTCCCTCTTCCCTTAAATGGGATCAACTAGGGTTTTCTAGCCTTATCCGTTCTTTCCATCTCTTTTTCTCCAGCAAAACGACGAAACCGCAAATTTATTTACAAGTTCTACAACACAAAGATAAATCTGGAGTAGATTCTACGCGAAATCTACAATTATTTTTGGAAGACAATAAATTATAGAGATACAAAAAGAGAAGTGTTAAGATGAAAAAATCAAAAGAAATACCAAGCTTCAATTTGGGAATAAATAGAAACCCTAGCTTTAGCTCCGCGATGAACTTTTAGAAATGAGGCCGAAAAATGTTGAATTTTACCAGGTATTTTACTCATCTCTCCATAATTTTAGTTTCGACTTTATTTCGTGCTCATTGCTTCATTTCCAGCAATTATAGTGTATAATTTTCAGTTAGATCAATTTTCAATTTGATGAAGTCATCGCCGTTCTCGCCAACATCACAACCAAGGAAAGTCGAACTTTTGGGTTTTAACTCCGAGCAATTTCTAGTTCTAGGAACAATTCTTCAACAATGAAGAACGCTAAATGGCTTAATTTTCATTTTATTTAGGTTTTTTATCGATTTGATTTTTGTTTATTTTAATTTTTCAGGACCTTTGGAATTTAGGGTTGTTTTGGTTATGTAGTTTTTGTTTTTTCTATGGGGTTTTTTCTATAAATTTCATTATAGTTTTTCATATTATGTTATTTTTCTGTATTTATGTTTTGTATTCATGTATAGTGCTGTGTAATTGTTGAAAATTGTTCAAAATTGTGTAATTTATGTATCATTTTGTGTAATTATTGAATTGTATAATTTCCAGTAATTGTTGAGTTGTACTCCCTCCGTCCCAGAATACTCTTTACACTCTCCTTTTTTATCTGTCTCAGAATACTCTTTACACTTATATTTTAGGATATGACCCACTATTATTTTAATCATTCTACCTTTTAACTATTGACCCACACTCTCTCTCCTTCAAATAAAATAATACCACTCAAATTACCTACCAACTCTAACCATGGCCCACATTCTCTCTCCTCAAAATAAAATAATACTACTTTTATTAATTACTAACTTCTATCACATCTACTTTTCAATATAATAACAATTGATAACAAAACAACTTATCATCTAAACTAAGTGCCTTGATAAGTGTCAAGAGTATTTTGGAACGGAGGAAGTATAATTTTGTTGAAAATTATACAAAATCATGAAGCTGAATATGATGGCAGTTTTTTTTAACCAATGAGTCACCTTACTAATCCGATCATAGTTGAAAACATGATCAATAAGCTACACTAACTAATCCGGTTTTCAACCATGACCGAATCGATTAGGTGCTAACTGATTCGATTTTGCATCGGATCAGTTCAATTTTGTCGACCGCTCCTAGCCTAACTGATCCGATCCATTTTCGGATTAGGTACAACCATTTTTACCTGTTCAGTTGGCATTTTTCCACTATTGAAAAATTCTTGCCTAAAAGCATCTTCTTCTGGAGCATGTGGAAAGAGAGGAATTCAATCATTTTCAATAACGAAAAGTGGGATAAATAGAATGAAGAAACTAGAGAGATAAACACATGCCTCTCTCTAGGTTTTTCGAATTTCAACAATTGTTCATCTCTTCAGGATTTTGACCCACAGATTCTTAGAGCCCTGCAAAGGGCTCGAAAAAAGGGAATGGTGGAAAGAAGGCTAAGCAATCGGTGAAAGTGGTTAAGAACCTCAATTGGTCAATGCTCAGAAGCTGAAAAATGTCAATGAGTTGCACGACCTTCCTGCTCTCAACTAGACTTCTGAGGATGATAAGGATGATGATTATCGATCATCGGTGGACGCGAATACGTCGAATATGGATAGAGCAAATTTTGAAGTGCCGAGAAGTCAGATGGAAAAATGGATTGCATGCATTAGAACTCCACTGACCCAAACTGCTGGCATTGTGGTTAATCCTTCTCCTCATCCAATGCATCAATTGGCGAGCAATCCGGGTAATAATAAGACTGTTAATTGGAGGCAAAGTTTATTTGAACCATGAGAGAAGAGTGTCTTGATGGTGAAATTAATAGAAATGTTGTAAATAATAGTGGTCAAAATATTGATGTAGTGATAATTGAGGATGATATGAAAAATGAAATTGAATTCTAGGAATCTGGTATTGTTTGCTATGTTTAATGGGTTAAACCTCCTTATAGGATCATATATGGCTTTGTTAGGAGAATGTGGGGGAAATCTGGAATTGATAGAATTGCTATGTAAGGGAATGGAGTATTTATTGTTCGATTTAGAAGTAGTAAAGGTCAACATAAGGCAATGGAGGTTGGTCCAATTCTATATGACAATAAACCTGACATAATGAAACCTTAGTCTTTTGAATTAGATTTGTTGTCTGAAGCTATTAAGAAGGTTCCAACATGGATACGATTGCGTGAGTTGCCACTAATGGGGTCTAAGTGCTCTGGAAAACTCTCAGGGTTAATTGGGAAACCTCTCAGAACTGATAGGCCTACGACTCAAAAAGATATTCTAGAATATGCTAAAGTTCTTGTTGAAATTGACATTGAGGAAGAATTACCTGATACAATTCAATTTGTGAATGAGAAGGGGATTAAGGTCTCTTTAAGGGTGGAGTATGAGTGCAAGCCTATTATTTATGGAGATTGCAAAGGAATAGGGCACACAGTAGAGCAAGGCAGGAAAAGAAATATAAAGTTGCTCTTAAAAAGGTGAAATGTATTAAGAGGTGGGTTGCTAAAGTTTCAAAGCCTGCGGAGGTGGGATTTGAAACTAATCAAGCAGTTCATTAGGTCGTAGAGGATCAGAATTTGAATAAGAATCCTGAGGTGTTGGAGAGGATTGAAGATAAGGGTGATGAAGATAAAGACGATGGCAATTTGATTACATCTGTTGTTGGGAATGATGAGCTTGTGGATGAGACAACTGTTCACAAAGAGGTTAGGAAGCCTAAAAGTAATGAAGGTAAAGCATAGGAATAGGAGGTAGTGCTTCCTCTCATGGATAGTGGGGGTATATGGAATGTCAGGGGCCTAAATAGTCCTCAAAAACGTGGTGATAACAAACGGTTTTTGACTCACTATAATATAGGGTTATTGGGGTTCTTGGAAACTAGGGTTAAGACTAGGAATTTTCCTAAAGTCTTTTCTAAAGTATGTCATGGATGGTCTATTGTAACTAATTATCAATTTCATCAAGGTGGGAGAATTTGGTTAGTGTGGCTTGCTAGTATATTTGTGGTGAATGTATGTGAATATGAATCCCAGTTTATTCATTGTAAAGTGGTGCATAAAGCCTCTATCAAGTGCTTCGATTTTACAATGGTGTATGATGCAAATGAAGCTTTGGAGAGAGAAACATTGTGGAGGGGTTTATAGAGGATTAATAGAAGAATAAGGGGTGCATGGATTGTGTTAGGGGATTTTAACAATCATCTGAACCTAGAGGATAGATTGGGTTATGCAATTACTTTGGACAAGGTTGCTAGTTTAGAACAATGCATTAGAGATTGTGATCCGCAGGATTATCCTACTTGTGGGCCTTTACATTACTTGGTCAAACAAGCAGGAAGGTGATTGTAGAGTGTTCTCAAAGATGGATATGGAGTTTTTTTCAACCCATGCAACTTTTCTCCCATAAAGTGTTTTGGATCATTGTTCATGTGTTATCAAGCTTGATAATAATATGGTGACTAAGGCTAGGCCTTTTAGCAACAGAAATATATGGGCTATGGCTGAAGATTTTTTAGGCAGAGTAAGTTTGGTTTGGCAGGATAGAATACAAGGCACCCCTATGTTTAGAGTGATTAGTAAGTTGAAGGTTAGCCTTAAGGACTTAAATAGAGAGAAATTATGAAATATTAAGAGTGAAGCTATGTTGGCTATCTGTAAGCTTATTGAAGTTCAGATGCAGATTAATGGGACACCTTATAATGTGAATTTGCGTTTTCAGGAGGGGGAAACAATAGATGAGCATGACAGACTGAACAAGACTAGATGTTGAAGCAAATTAATGCAATAACTCTATGCTTGATACGAAAGATTGAACAACCTGAAGATGGTACATACTTTAGACCTATATCAAAGACAAAACAACCTGAAGATGTTACATAGTATTCGTAAGTGTTCGTAAGGATTTTGTATTCGTAAAATAAGAATGAGAAGTCGTGTTTGATTCAGAAAATCAGCCCGTATTTATGGGCAGAGGAAAACTGCACTGCACACGCGTTCTGCGCCAGACGCAATCCTACGTGGCAGGCATAATGACACGCGTCAGGCGCAGATTAGCACGCCTGATGTGGTTTTTCCAATCAAGTGCGAACACGTGTAAACACGTTTTTGAAAAGATAGAAAAATAGCTTGCGTCTTACATAGGACTTGCGTCAGACGCAAGACTTTGTGTGAGTCATAAGTCCACATGTTAGGTGCTCATTAGCGCGCTGGATGCACGTGGCGCGCTGAGTGCAGCCGCCGCGTCCGGCGCATATTCGTTTTTTTCATTCTACAGGTGCTTTGAAGATGCTAATTTTATCCCTAATGATCCGGGGATTGAATTTTACGGGATGAAAAATCTAATTTATGTTCAAAGTGTTTACTAAAGATAATAAAAGCATTTATGATAATATTTATTAAAATAATAAATATTTAATTGGGCTCTTATATTGGACTTAAAACGTTTTACGGGTTTAATTTACAATTAATCATCATGGATAATTAATTGGGCTTAGAATATTATTTCAAAACACAACATGGCTGGTTATTCGGATTGCTCTTCCATTAGACCGTGCCAACTAATACTGGGGTATATTTTATTATTGGACCCTTAAATGGGGAGACACGATTATGTGTCGACAACTGGTCATCTAGAAATTTATCTTATGCAGCTAAGAATGTGTTAGTGAATGATGTGTTGTTGCATATTCATACATATTGGGTTTAGGTTTTCATCTTGCCCAAAGGAGTGATTCACAAAATTTTGCAAATCTGCAGAGCATTCTTATGGGATGGTAAATCCTTCCTACGCAGACCACCTCTAGTTGCTTGGAAGATGTTTGCAAGACTAAGAAGCAGGGTAGGCTAGGTGTGAGAGATTGTGTTCTATGGAAGTTCGCTGCAATTGGGAAATATATATGTCAAGTTCATCAGAAAGCAGACATGTTATGGATCACATGGGTCCATAATGTCTACATTAAAGATGCTAACTGGTGGACATATGAACCACCAAAAGATGTCGGTTGGGTGTGGAAGATGATTTATAAAACAAAGAATAGATTCAAGCCTACCTATTATAGTAAAAATAAATGGCTAGCTTAATGGGGATTCTGAGTACTTTGTGAATGAAGGTTATCTCTGGCTTTGTGGTTCGCATGATAATATTAGATGGCAGCATTGGATTTGGAATGAAAATAACAACATTCCAAAACACTCTTTCATCTTGTGGCTTGCTGCTTTAGGTAAGTTGAAGACTAGAGAGAAGTTAGGACAAGTTGGGATTTCTCATGATTTAAGTTGCTTATTGTATCGGTAAGGCAATGATATATTCTTGTTCTCACTTACTTTTCCATTGTGAGTTTAGCAAACAGGTCTGTTATGGGATTATGGATTGGTCGCAGACTAGACATAGAAAGGATGAGAACATGTATGTTCATTGGAGGAAATGGGGTTGCAAATTCAGGAAGAAGAAATAACAAGTCTGTTATGCAAGCCTTGCGAGTACTGTGTATCACATAGGAAGGCTAGGAATCATGCTTATTGGCATGTTGGTGTAATATGTCCTAGTTTTGTTATTAAATGCATTCAGATAGATATATATATTAGAGTTAAATGTAAAATGAGTTCTAAATGGAGTGAGGAGGAGCGAATCTGGTTTGGAAATTGAGAAACTCAAAGTATAGGTTAATGTAGGTGTTGGTGGTTGTTGTAGTGGGGTTTTGTTTTTTGTGGTGGTTTATAGGTTGTTGTTGGCGCTTATGGTTTTTTGGTAATAATGTTACTTACATTGTACCAATAACGAAAAGTGGTTCCCCTAACCTATCATTCACCGAGCTAGATTTGCTCATGATGAATGAAAGCTCTTCTTACAAGTGGATGCTTGTCATACTATTTGATTTCCTCTAAGGGAAGCGCCACCGCGTTCGCATCCCCCCTTCCCTTAGCTACTCTTGTAGCCTCAAAACCTCCTCCTACTACCTTCTTCAAGTTAAACTTCGATGGTTCGTTCCATGGGTCGATTGCAGCTGTTGGAGTTCTCATCTACTTTATGCCAAAGCCTTCAACCTGGGCTAAACTTTAGTCCTAATTGTCGAAGCCACAACGTTTCCACAATGTCTCATGCTAGCTATTCACTTAGGTATCAACATCAAAATATAAGGCAACAACCTCCTTGTAATCAATGCCATCAACAATCATCGGTTTGTTTCGTGGAAAATTGCAAACATGCGTGCAGATTGTAAGCTCGTGCTCACTCACTGTGCCTCAAATCAGACATGTGTTTAGGGAAGTCAATTGAGCTGCTGATAGGATAACCAACACAAAACACCTAGTTAATTATCTTCTCTTTCTACTATCCTTGTATCCAACACATTAGTTATTCCCGTGGAGAAGAGGGTAGCCTAATTAAAGTTTTTATCTTACCTTTCAGAAAAAGACACTAGTGGAAAAATGAAGAAGGGTTGCGCTGAAAATGGCCTGTAGGGCTGCGCTTTTTGACAGAAGCCCTTTCAATAGCAGCCCTTCACTTTTCAAGTAGGGCTACGCTTTAAAAGCGCAGCCCTTCTAAGCTTGAAGGGCTGCGCCTTCTTAACTAGCGCAACCCTTCTAAGCTTGAAGGGCTGCGCTTTTTCAATAAGCGCAGCCCTTCTAAGCTTGAAGGGTTGCTGGCTCCAGGAGGCCTGCTACTATGAAGGGCTGCGCTTTTTGGACTAGCGCAAGAAGGGCTGCGCTAGTTCAAAAAGCGCAGCCCTTCTAAGAAGAAGGGCTGCGCTTTTTGAAAACTAGCGCAGCCCTTCACTATTTTTTTTTTTTTTTTTTTGTAGAATTAATATAGCTTCTTGCCCCTGCTCTTGCACACAGCAGCCCACCCTCCCAGCACCCACCCCTCTGCCACTGCCCACCCTCCCAGCCCCCAGCCCACACTCACTGCACCCACCCCCACCCCTCTGCCGTGCCACACACCCCGCCCACACTCACTGCACCCACCCCCCCACTGCCCCCACCCACCCCCATTGCACCCCTCCCAGCACCCACCCCCACTGCCCCACTGCACCCACCCCCACATCCCCCAGCCCACCCCTGCCCCCAACCCACCCCCCTGCACACATCCCACAGCCCCCATCCCACCCCCACTGCCCCCCTCCACCACCCCACCCCTACCCAAAACCTCCCTTGGACAAAAAAAAAATTTGCAAATTGCAATACGATAATATATGACAAGTAGAGAAAGGTAATAATTAACTTCAAATATATTTAATAATGTAAAAAGTGTACATAGAATTGATAGAAACTAGTACATTCGAGCTAAAATGTCATCTTATGCAATCATCGGTAATGTGGGACGCCAACTTATCCCGAACTTCATCTATTTCTTCTTTGGTGAAGTTCCTCAAACATGGTGTGGAATTCGCATAAACCTTGCAAAACAACCAAGGAATAAACACATATATAAGAATTCAATCATTTTACCGTAGTTAGTACTTCTAAAAATGACATATACCTTCCCGAAATTCAATCAAAATCAAATGCAAGCCTAAAAGTCTACACACTAGTTATAATATATCTCATATAATCATGTTCAAAGAGAATTTGGGGTTAAATGACTTGATAAGTACATTTTGGGAGCGAAAAGGCCAAAATAGGCCGGAAATGGCCTTTTCGTTCCCGAAATGCAACCAACAACAAATGCAAGCCTAAGAATCTACATATTAGTTATATTATGCCTCATATAATCATGTTCAAAGAGAATTTGGGGTTAAATGACTTGATAAGTACATTTTGGGAGCGAAAAGGCCGAAATAGGCCGAAAATGGCCTTTTCGTTCCCGAAATGCAACCAACAACATATGCAAGCCTAAGAATCTACATACTAGTTATATTATGCCTCATATAATCATGTTCAAAGAGAATTTCGGGTTAAATCACTTCATAACTACATTTTGGGAGCGAAAAGGCCAAAATAGGCCGGAAATGGCCTTTTCGTTCCCGAAATGCAACAAATAACAATTGGAAACCTAAAAATCTACACAATAGTTACATTATGCATCATATTTTATTGCGATCTTGACTTCAGATCTTGACGTTCAGTCCAAAACATATACCCATTAATATCATAACCCTTATAAGAGCGTACAGTTTCACGAGGACCAAATGTAACCACTTGACTGTTTCAGGAACACTTTCATCCAAATCATTGAGTACTCGTTTATGAAACCAATCAATGAAAGTCTTGTTATGCATTTGCGTCAATGCCCTCACTCCTTTTCCAGGATTGCTAACACGTAATTCCTCCATATGTTCACTTAAATAAGGATGGACATCTGGTACGTGATGCAATACAAATAAGTGAGCTTGTTTACGCTTTTCTACGGAAGGTGTGATCAATTTTGAACCAATTGTACCCTTGCCCTCAAGTCTGCCTCTTGTCGGGATGTCGGAGTCCAACAGGATCAACACTAGCAAAATACTCAGCCACAAAATTACTGATCTCTTCACCCACAATCCCTTGAATTATACTACCTTCTGGTTGTGCAGGATTCCGAACTTTATCCTTCAAAGTTCCCATATATCTCTCAAAAGGATAGCACCACCTCAAAAACACTGGACCACACAGCTTAATTTCTCGAACTAGATGGACAATGAGATGGACCATAATGTCAAAGAATGCGGGGGGGGGAAAACATCTCAAATTTGCATAGAGTTTCAACTACTCTGGCTGCAAGGAATCGAGGGTCGACGGGTCTAGGACTTTGCTGCAGATTGAATGAAAAAATGAACACAGTTCTGTAATGGTGTGCCTCACATGCTTTGTAAGTATCCCACGAAATGAAGAATACTTGCATCATGACATGACAATCGTGCGATTTCATACTCGATAACTTCAACTCACCATTTAAGGTAACAAAGCGCTTCATATTCGATGAGTAGCCAGTAGGGACCTTAATGCCATACAATGACTCGCAAAAAATCCGTTTCTCTGCACGCGACATCGTGTAGCAAGCTGGTGGCAAATAATTCTTCTCCGAATCCTCCACCTTTTTACTTTTCTGAGTTTCATCATCAACCCTTTCCTCCCCTCTTTTCTTCTTCCTTCCGTCCCTTTTCTGAGCCCACAACTCTGGTCGAATCCCCTCTTTTTCCAAGTAAAGTCGTGACGCCTTAACATCTTTTGTCTTGCCCGGAATATTATAAGTGTCGCGATAATAGCTTCACAAACATTCTTCTCTATGTGCATGACATCCAAACAATGTCTGACCTTTAGATCTTTCCAATATGGGAGTTTCCAAAAAATGGACTGTTTTTTCCATAATCCTGTAGGTCATCAACCTCACTAGCAGGTTTACCAAAGACTGTTTCAATACCCTTCACCTGATTATAAACTTCAGTACCAGTTAATGGTCTATGAGCAACTTCTTCTTCAACGAATGCCTTCTTCTTAAACCGATAGGGATGGTCGCGGCTGAGGAGCCTTCGTGTGCGCATATAACATGTTTGCAGCCCTTAAGGTGTGTAGATTTCATGTCATCTAAACAAATCGGGCAAGGTTGTTTTCCTTTAGTCTTATACCCAGATAAGTTCCCATAAGCTGGATAATCGTTCATAGTACAAAAAAGCATGGCACGCAGAGTGAACATCTCATTAGCATACGCATCAAATACTAACACTCCTTCGTTCCACATCTTCTGTAAATCTTCAACAAGCGGCTGAAGGTATACATCTATGTCATTTCCAGGTTGTTTGGGCCCCGATATAAGAAGCGACAACATCATGTACTTGCGTTTCATGCACAACCAAGGAGGCAAGTTGTAAACCACTAAAACTACTGGCCATGTACTATGCTGCGAGCTGAGATTGCCAAAAGGGTTCATGCCATCCGTACATAATCCAAGCCTCAGATTCCTATCCTCATTACCAAATGACTTATGCACCCTGTGATAGTTTTCCACTCAGGCGAATCAGCCGGATGCTTGAGCAGACCGTCTTTCTTCCTACGATCTGCATGCCACCTCAAATTCTTCGCATCTCCTTTAATTGAGAACATGCGCTTAAATCTAGGTATTATGGGTAGATACCACAACACCTTGGCTGGTGGTCCTTCACTACCTCCAGCTCCTTCACGCTTGTACCTCGACAATCCACAACGTGGACACTCATGTAAATGCTCATACTCATTACGATAAAGCACACAATCGTTAGGACAAGCATGTATCCGCTCGTACTCTAAACCCAAAGGACACATCAGCTTCTTCGCATAATAGTACGACTTTGGCAGTTCATTTCCATCAGGGAGCATCTCAGCTAAAACTTCCAACAACGATGTGAAACTAGAGTCCGTCCAACCAGCGTTCGACTTAATGTTGAACATGTTACCACTAGCGGAAAGTTTGGTGTACTTTGTACAACCTGGATACAACGGCTTTTCAGCAGCCTGAGACATAGACTCAAAAATACGAGGTCGTCTACACGACTGATCTTCAACCTCGTGTATCATCTCGTCTACCCGATCCCTATCTTCATAATCCAAATTCTCATCCCCTAACTCATCATCATCCTTCTTTTTTTCTTCACATACATCATTCTTTACTCCAGAGCTTCCTATACCTCCCTGCTCACCATGCCAAACTCCATACGTGGTATTGAGGCCTAAACCCACGGCGAAAGACATGCTCCCTAACCACATGTATACTACTAACCTTGCTCACATTTCTACAATCCAAACAAGGACAATAAAAGTCGACTGCTCCAGAGGATGTTTGATATTCTAATGCACTTCTACAGAATTCCGAGACCCCATTCACAAACTCAATCGATTCACGACTACCATACATCCAAGTACGATCCATCTCATTCAAGAAGACCACCTCTAATAATTAAACACAACATTCATTATAATTCAATCATTATTAAAGTACAATACACTCACATATTCAAATCACACACGTATACAACAAGCTAAGATAGTTACATGTTCAATTGTATGCATGCAGTCAAAGGTCCTTATCACTCCAACCTAACCCATCCTTGGACGTCTAATCTCACTAGTGAATATATGCCAACTTTTCAATTCTAAGGAAAATCGGCAGCATTTCCCTACAGTTCTCCAAGTACACAATGTAGATAATTGCTTATCTACATATGTACCCAGAGAACAATGTAGAGAAACGATAAGCCAAGATTTTCCTTAGAATTGAAAAGAAGACACACATTCACCACCTAAGTGAGATCAAACGTCCAAGAACAGTCCCAAACCGGGGACTATTCAAGACTTACTCCTAATGAGTAAGTCTTGAACGGGTATCTAGGCATATATGATGATGATTCAAACAACTTGTAAATTTCATATATAGCTAAATCACATTGCGTTTTCATACAATCTCATATCAAAAATAATATATACATTATAATGCATATATATATACATTCAATAAATTATCAACTTTGTCAACATGTTAAAGTAGTTACCTCTTAACACCAACGAGAGCAATGAAGAGAAAAGAGATACTTGGAACTTTACTTGCCTTCCTTAGCCTCTTCTTCCTACAATTGACAAAACTCACATTGCACATTAACCATGTAATTCAATTAAGAAAACAAAAGTAACTTAAAAACAAAATTAATTCATACCTAATTAACCACTCAAATGGTGGAGAAGAGAAGAAAAGAGAAGAGAAGAGAAGAAAAGAGAAGAGAAGAGAAGGGTAATGGTGCGCAAGGTGGTGGGCACAATGTGGTGGGTGCTGCACAAGGTGGTGGTACGCAATGTGGTGGTGCGCAAATGTGGTGGTGCGCAAATACCACTCGAATTAATTGGTGGTGGTGGAGCAAAGTGTTGGCAGCAGTAGTGGTGGTAGTGGTGCTCGAATTAGGGTAGCAGTAGTGGTGGTGCTGGTGGTGCACTCGAATTAGGGCAGCAGTAGTGGTGGTGGTGGTTGTGCAACACTTGAATTAGGGCAGCAGTAGTGGTGGTATCTATTTTTTCGCTCGTAATTCTCTAAGGGAGGGAATGCTCACTCGAAATAGAATGCTCACAGCTCACTACTGTACATGCGCGCAATTATTCAAGCAAAGCAAAAAAAATTAACGAAGGGCTGCGCTTGTAACAAAAAGCGCAGCCCTACATTACAAAAGGGCTGCGCTTTTTTTACAAGCGCAGCCCTACTAACAAAAAGCGCAGCCCTTCTGTTATGTAGGGCTGCACTTTCAGGAAAAGCGCATGCCTTCCTGTGCAGCCCTTCCTTTTTTTTCCCCTAGTGAGAAAACCAAACAAAACAAAAAATTATATACTTAATTAAGATTATTCTTTGATCATTACTCATTTGAAACCTCAAAATGTATAAAATTAGTACAATATGGAGAACTTCAACTAAGAAAATCTTAGCCTGTATTTTAAATCAATTTTCGTATTTACAGAGTTAAAGATTAACTTCGAATATAATTCCTCCTCTTCACTCTAACAAGCTATTTTAGGAGCATGATGGACAAGGATTCATTGTATTGATATTTTTAGAAATATGAGGTAAATTAAGGATAAACTTACAATGTGTTTAAACTTTTTTTTATTGTCATGTTTAAAATTAATTTAGCAAATTAAATGTGACCGAAAATTTGAAATCGTTATGGTATAGAAACTTGAAATATTCTTTTATTAATTCATTATTAATGATTATACATTACAAATTTGACCACAATGAAGAGTATCGATATTATCCATAGTTCGGTTGACATACTTCAAATGTCTTCTTCTTAAATGGTGATCAACAATGTGGAAGTCAAAGTATGAAGGGGAAGGAAAGAGTTGACAAGCCTTTTGGTATGTGGTGATAAATAGCAACAAGGGTGAGGAGTTAAAAAAAAAACGGCATGAAAAAATTATGTTTCTAGTTGTGATATGGAGTAATGGCATCATCGTTAGCCTTGATAGCAAGGTTTCATGTGCGTTAATATTCATGTAGGTATTGTAACTTCATTTTCAAATATTTGTTTACCATTATATCAATCTCATTATCATCCATTACAAATTTAAAGATGATACTGAATATTGATGAAAATTTACGAAAGACAAAAGATTTTTGGAGTCAAAGCATTACTAAATGAATCATTAGGTCATGTAGAAAAGAGAAGTGTATTTTTTTTCTTTTTCCAACAATTCCCATCTCTTTTTTTCTCCCTCCAATGATCAATGAATGAGTACATTTACTATACACCTGAATACACCATGTGTATAATACACCAAAATCTAATCTTTGATCATTTGGAGCATTCATTATTGTATAACTTTGTTTATTAGTAGTTCTTGAAATGAGTAAGGAGTAAAAGAAGTTAGCATTCGATATACCATGCTTATTTTATATATACTCAATTGTATAATAAAAGTTTGTGCTAATGATCCCCATCAGAGTCACGCCTTTCTAATATGTCGTCGTTTCCTTCACATCAATGCCTAAGTTATTTTACTACAAGACTCCTCAATTTTCGAAGAATTTTTTAGTTTATAGCAGAGTTATATTGTAAGAGTAAGCCCAGACAGGGGACAAGTAGGTGCAACTACTACTTCTTTTTTATTAGGAGAGATAATTGGTCTCAAAACCAACCCCTTATAGGCTACTAGTTTGCAGGCAGCTCAGAGGTTGGGTACAAGGCTAAACAACCCAGAAGACAATGGGCTCGAAGGTCCACTGCCACCACAAGAGAATTTCCGTACATATTGTTGAGATAAGGATTTGAACCCTGGGTAAAGTATTGGAAATTTGGAGTGGTACTCTATTGATCGCTACCACCTCTTCCTCGGTGCAACTATTATATTAATTTCATATATTTGGGGTGGATTATTATTACTACCTAGGGCAAGCAAGTTTTTTTTGGCCTGGCTCGATTTGATATTATATTTACTTGACAAAGTTGTTGTTGCTCATGACATACAACTATGGTTATACTTAGAGAACATTATAGAGTTTCTTAAAGGTTTTCTTTATCTTACAAATAGAGATTATTGGGTGATTAGATTTTTTAAGCCTTTTGAAAAACTCTAGTAATTCTCAAGTTTCCTCCATTGAAGGTCAAGTTCCCGTACATATGAATTAAATCACATTAATCGGACCATGTAAAATCTTTTTTTTGTTTGTCTTCTTCATATAATTTTTGTCAATATATTTTAAATTGATTGTTGTTCCGCACTAATCAAGCATAATCATAATTCATAAATTTATTGATTCAGCTAGGATGTGGTCTTGAGAAAATCAAACCCCATTCTGACTTTCTTTGTATCCAATTGCTCGAAAAGAACTACATCTAATTATTTCGGACCAATTAAATAAAATTGTGTACGTACGGCAAAGGATATTACCTGTATCAGGAATCAAGATTATAGAGGTTGTAATAATTGATTCTAGTCGTTGTCTATATTAATGTTAATGATGGTCGTTCTCATGTCCTGAATTCCTCGCTCGCGATTCCATTTGGAGCAAAGAACAAGCGATGAATCACAGCCACAAAATTTTGAATTGAGTATTAGTACGTACTTTAGTAGAGTATTGTTCCGTTAATTTTCCTATTTCTACAACTTCATTTTATTGGAAGTATATGAAGTATCTTGGTAATGGTGGGATCTAATGTATCGAGGGCCATAAAAAAGTAGCTTGCAACTATTCAGTCTTACTTATGACCTCATGCAGAGGGAATGCAAGCAGGCTATTCCATTTCAGTAGAATAAATACTTTATCATGTCACCAATTGTATGGTTGTGTTCGATTGTTTTAGTGACTTCCATTAGAAAAACACTAACAGTAAACACCAAATGTTGTTATCAATTGATGGAGATAGCAATAAACTGTATGATCGACATATATAAACTAATAATATTTTTACCCATTTAATAAAGAGCAAATACGTCTTTATATTTTATTTGATTTGTCTATTAATTTGTGGAATTTAAAATTAATATATTTATCAGAGCGAGTCTGACAAGGATCACAGGTTCAATATTCATCCACACCTTTTTCAGTAGAATAATTTTATACTATATCAATATCTATCGAACATCTTCTTTTACATAGGTAAGATAGAGTGGCATATTAGTTGGAATCTCTCGCAGGCTAGGTCAATCCGACTCAAGTTAGCGGGATAAGTACTTCGGAGTAAGGAAAGAGTAAGGATTTTCCTCCTCCATAATGCCCCTAGTGGACATTGAACCCTCAATTTAAAATTGAAAAATACAATATTACCACTAAGCCAAGTTTAGCGTGGTATATACTTTCTCCGTTCTTTATAATTGCAACATTTTGACTTTCATGATTGTCGATATACAACTTTGAACATCAATATATCTAATTATATATTTGTAAAAAATTATAAAAATTATAAAATTTAAATCTTATAAATATATATGAAATACATCTAGCATTAGCTTACATGCTAACATTTATATTGTATATTATTAATATTTTCCAGTCAAAGTAAGTAATAATATAAATAATATAAAAGTCAACATGTCTTCTTCCTCTAAATCGACGATGTTTGTCATGCTCATCTTTAGAAGAAAGTTAGTTATTCATTTTAAATCTTTAAATTCTTAATTCATATAGAATATTCTAACCGCTATGCAAATTGATAAAATGATGATACTAGACGTAAATCACCGTCCACAGCTCACAAGTATTCTTTAATCTATAGAGAAAAAAGAAATAATAAGCTGACTATTTTTTTTTAATTAGGAAATTAAGTCAGTCCAAGGGCTAACCCCTACAAGGCTACTAGCCTGTAGAAAATACCAACATATTGGCTGATACGGCATGCATATCATGCTAAGGAAATACCCCAGCATCATGCTGGGGGTAAGGATCGAACCCCTGACCTCAGGGGCCAAGGGAGAGCGCTTTACCCACTTGAGCTAACTCCTATCCTTAATAATAAGGTGACTATATAGAAAGGGTCACTATATAAAGGAAAATAGATATAAAAGAAGATTAGCTATAAATTGTAGAGGGTGACTATATGGGAAAAAAGGTTACTATGTCTTAAAGTGAAAATTTCGTTATGATAAACTAATGTAAGAAAAGGTGACTATATCTAAAAAACCGTCACTATGTTAGATAATAATAGATTATAGTGTAACTTAAGATTTCAAATGTCACTATATGAAAAAATAGAATCATTATGTCATTCGGGTGATTTTGCTCTACAAAAATATTAGCGTAGACCACGTCTACGCAGAACTAGCTCCTATTTGTAGACCATTCCTTTGCATGCTTATTACAATATACTACCTTCATAATTATACGAGGTATGGCCTCTTATCATATCTAATCCCTCTTTGGGATTTCCATCTAAAGGAGTGGATACCTCACACCTTATGTCGGACCACTCTTCAAAATACAATGTCCAAAATCAGACATGATAGGTCCTCCACTATCAAATTTGTTTTCCTTATATGGAGAATCTGGAAGGAAAGAAAGTCTATTATCTTTCATAATGATTCTCTCAATGTTTACAGAATTGTGCATAAAGCACATTTTTTATTTTCGGAATGGAATCTGAGGAATGCAGTGGACTTCTCCAACTCTTCTGGTTCCCCATTTTCCCATTCCTCCCTTCCTCCATCCTCTGGTGTATCCTTCCTCCATCCTCGTCTCTTAGGAGCCACCTCCCACCTCCTTCTTCAAACTCAACTTTGACGATTCAGTTAGCGGGTCTTCTACAGTAGCAGGTATTATCATTAGAGATGCTGATGGCCAGCTCCTGAAAGCTGCAGCTTTCAACCTTGGAGCTTCTTCTGTGTTACTTGTCGAGGCAACTGCTCTTCAACAAATGATTCGCCTAGCTATCCAAAACAATATCTGTCACCTCCAAATTGAAGGTGATAATCTTATGGCCATAAACTCAGTAAAAAGGTATTTGGTCTCCTCCTTGGCAGATTACTCATATCATCTAGGATATCCATTTATTCTTTCTCTTCGTGGGCTATTCGGCTTGTCTACCGGAAAGCAAACAAAGCAGCAGATATTGGATCGCTAACGTTGATCGTTTAGTTGATTCTTTGTTTAATATAGAGGATTGTGCTCATATCGTTCTTCATTTTATTCTTGTAAACGATAAGGTTGGAGTTCCCCTCGTGCGAAGAGTCTCCTTATCTTCTTTTATCCTTACCTTTATATATATATATATATATATATATATATATATATATATACCACATCATTTTAATTGACTCATTTTCTATCAAGTTTATTAAATGTATAATATAGTTATTTATATCTTTGATTGTTAATAAGCAAACCATAAAAATATTAACATTTTCAAATCTAAAAAGATTATATTGATTATCTATTTTCTTGAGTATAAATAACAAAAAACAATTAAAGTAATTTATGTCAATAGTGTTATGAATAAATAAAAAGCCATCTAAAAAATAAAAAAAAGGTAATGTCATACCAATTTTATCGATATTACAAGACTAAGTCATTAAAATGAATCACGCAAGCTCGTTCTTTCAAGCAAATATAGCACAAATAGCATAGATGCCTATAGCTGAGAAGGATACATTATCGAAAAGCATTCGTGCATGTTAAATTGTTCAGAGTTCTCCCAATGAGCAGTACTTAATTTTAATTTGTTCAAGCCGAAATTTGTTCCAAATATATTCAGATCCACTTCTTCTTATGTACGACCCTGTTGTTTTGGAGTTATTTGTAATTTATTTCAGTCAAGTTTAGTTCAGTTGAATTTAACGTTATTATTGTTATTGTTATTGTTATTATTATTATTATTATTATTATTATTATAAATATAATTATAATTATTATAATAATCATAATTATTGTAATTATAATAACAAGAATAATGATAAATATTATTCTACTACTTATTATTATTATATGAATTACTATTATTATTAGTTTTATTATTATAATATTAATAATTAATAATAATACTTATTGTTATTTATTATTATTACTATTATTTATTATTTATAATATTAATTATTACTATTACTATTACTATTATTATTATTATTATTATTATTATTATTATTATTATTATTATTATTATTATTATTATCATCATCATCATTATTACTTCCTCCGTATCAAATTAAATGCAATAGTTTCCATTTTGGGTAGTAAATTAAATGCAACAATTTCAAACTTTTTATTTTTGATAAGTTTTTTAGGCATGAATTTACGATAATACCCTTACTGAAAAATTAAACCACACTTAATTATACCTAATGAAAACTAATTAAACCCTTAATCAAAAACTTATCATACTAATTAAATCAATGCAAACCAAATCATCTCCATCTTTCTACCTCCTTAACTCTCACCCACCACCACTTTTCTTCTTCATCATCATCCACCACCACTTTCTCTCTCCTCACTCCCACCTACCACCCTCCGAAAATCGTCCCATCCTTTCACCCCCGAAGTCACCAACCACCAAACTCCTGCAGTCACTCGCTTTCCTTCCATAAGCCGCTCAACATCAGCTCCGACCATGGCAGATCTAGCTTTACGGCTTGTCCGTGTGGATGTTTCTATATCTGAGGAGATCACTGGCACTATTCTTGGTCTCCTTCGACGACACATCTGTTATAACGACATTCTCTCTCCTCGTCTGGTTGGTTGAGGCTTGTGCAACCGCTTTTTCTAGGGATGAGGCAGTGTCGGGGGGTTAGTTCTTGGGATTGTCGGATGATCTGTACTTGCTAGGTGAATGTGCTGGTTATGCTAGTGTGTTTCGGTGGTGCTGGTGGTGGTGTTTTGGTGGAGTTGAAGGTGGTGTTTCGGTGGAGCTGTTGATACTAGTGGTGCTCCAACGGTGATGGTGGCAGTAAGTCATGGTACTAGTGGTGCCCCGACGGTAGTGGTAGCAGTAGGTACTGGTAGGGGTGACATTAGGTGGTGCTTGGTCCCACCTCCTCTCTCCAATTAAACTTAATTACATACCCTCACCTTTTCCTAATCTTACCTTGAGAAATTTTACTTAGGACGTGTGAAGGGAATTGTTGCATTTAGTTTGATACAAAGGAAGTATTATTATCATTATTAGTTTAGTTCTGTTCAACTTCTCCAGTCCAAAAGAATGGAGACGTAGAATGATATAAATTTTAGAAAAATTCAAGTTAATTTTACCAGTCTTATATCTCTCTGGAAAAAATAAGATGAAATATGATAAGATCAGATAAGATAAAATAAGATTTTAGACACACACAAATAAACTATCTTATAAGATAATAGAAGATAAGATCGGATAAGATTTTATAAGATAAGAAAAGACAAAATAAGTTGAAGCAAACGTACTCATAATGCATGCAAAAGCAAATAGGAAGCTCAATTTTTTGTTTCAGAAAACTGGTAAAGTGAAAAAAAATTGTAATTCACCATTTTTACTTTTATTATTTTTTAAATCAGAAAATTGGAGAAGTTGTAATTGCAACTTTTAATTCAATATATATTTATTTTTACAATATGAAGAAATTGTACTTTTTTTAGTTAGAGGTATAATTGTAAAAGATGATGGACACCAAATCCTCTAATTATACTTGAGGTTTAATTTCAAAGAAAGGCTCTTGTCAGTATAAAAAGATTCAAGGAAAAGATTTCATTCATTTTCTAGGCTAAGCGTCTAATAATCAAATTAGATCAAAAATGCTTGCTCCATGGAAAAATTGCTGAAAAGAGACGCAATTAGGATAAATTTATGCGTTGACCACCGAAAGTGAGTCTTGGTAGCCGAAGAGTTCGCCATGGAGGAAAAATCTGACAAAAGAAAGAGGCCATAAATGGATAGACGGCAACAGCCAACGTTTATTCTTGACTTGTATATTCTTCAGTTCCAATTTTTTCTCCATAAGATAGATCTTGCTAACAAATTTCAATCCACACCGAGTCAATATTCTACATATCATATCTATTACTCTAATGTAGACTAATACCCCGTATAAAGCATGGTACTTGCATTATAATCTAATGTATTATCATATATATATATATATATATATATATAGGGGAAGGATCCGCTGAAAACCACTCTTAGGCTGAAAACTGAAAACAAAGTAACTTTTAACCCCTTTAGGATAACTTTTAACACTTTTAGGGTAACTTTTATCAGTTTTGGGGTAACTTTATTATATTAAGGATAGTTCTATATATTTCAACGGTAACTTTATTTATTATAAGAGTAACTATTACCACTTTTAAGGTAACTTTTTACCTTGAAATATATGTTAGTGAGAGGGGGTAACAAATAGCTTTAAAAGCAACTAATCACAATATTTTGGCAACTAATAACAATACTGCCTATTATATCCAGTATCAAATTACATTAGGCATCAAATATTTTTTTTCTTCTTCTTGACAGCAAATAAAAGAACAAAATAATCGGAAAAATAAATTTAAAATGGCGAAAATTTCTACCAGGACTGTGTATACGTGCCAGATTTTGACGGTGAGCTCCTTGAAAACATGTGAGACTAAAAATCGCCGAGTTTCCGGTGAGAGCGAGATTTATACCCAAAGCTTGTTTATAAGAACCAAGCTTAGAATACCCATAAATGAACATATTGTACAAGCGTTCATCTGGTTCAGGCATTTCATCGAACATCTTGCGTGCATATTTTAACTGAGAAGAATGACATAATCTCTGTACTAAAAGAGGAGAAAGATATGTATAGTAGGTAAGAATTAAGGCGTGAATTTGTTTGAACTGGTTTATATGAAAGGAAGAGCGAAGAACATCCAATATATGGCGTTCCATTTCAAAAATTTGTTATACAACGTCCGCAATTTCGATCGAAAATTACTAGATTCAAAAATTCAGTTGAATATCTGAAAATGATGAACAAAATGAGCTCAAAAGTATCATAAAATCAACAATTACTCGTCAATCACATAACTCTCAAACCAGAAAACAGAGAAATTTAAAATTATTCAACCTCAATCAATAATCAAAACAGAGATAGTTCAAAACAATGAAATATGAAAAGTTAAAAAAGAAAAATTGAGAAAGAATACACAGATATCAGAATATAGGAAAAAAAATCAAGAAGAAGAACCCTAAAATTAGAGGAAATGATGAATTTGATGATGAATTGATGACAAAACTCTGAAAAAGTTCCACAAAAGAAAGAGAAGATGATAAAAATCCGAACGAAACATCACCAATTTCATCTACTATTTTTCGCCATTTTAGGAATTGATCTAAGCTCGCAGAGGAGTAAAGAGAGAAGTAGAGATGCAAATCTTTTCTGCCATTGATGGAGGAGAGAGAAAAAAAAAATGGAAGGGTTAAGCGACTGACATTGATGACTGCCATCTTTTCTGCCATTGATGGACAAATTCGCTGGGTTGATCTTTAGAGGAGAAGAGTGGGGTGGAGTTTGATGAGTGAGAGGGAGTGTTAGAGTGGGAGAGAGGGAATTGAGATATAAATCGTACGATCAAAATCAACGCTCCAGATTTTCTGTTTTCAGTTTTCATTTTAATGGGTGTTTTCACAAGATCCTATTCCTATTATATATATATATATTATATATATATAATATATATATATATATATATATATATATATATAAGTGAGTTCATATGAGAACGCATACCTACATGAGAAAAAGTGATGTAACTCCAAAAATAGAATATTGGGAAAAAAATTCAAAAAAAATTTTGGGCTCAAATTTTTTTAGGGGGATATAACTCTAATGAACAAGTATTGTAACTCTAATCCAATCGTGTGGTTGAGATTCATTCTCATTTCTCATGCAAGGAGCATTCTCATGTGAACTTGCCCATATATATATATATATATATATATATATATATACACATATGAAATTAGGATAAAAAAAAAACGCTTGACTACTCATTAATCATCAATCATACATTTATCAAAAAACCTCCACTAATGTGTGTAAAAGATGAAACAGAAAGCTAGAAAGAGAAAGAGAAAGAAAGAAGTGGAAAAGCCCCCTTTGCAAACCCGAGAAACCCTAGCCTCTTCGAAAAAATTTCCTCAGTGGAGCCATTAAATATATCCAAATAACACGAGCATAATAATCATCAACAATAATAATAAAAAAAGTATCTAGTTCCACAAGGAGAAACATGTCTATAATATCCCCACAATTAGCAATGAATTTTTTTTCAAAATATTATTAGCTCTATTCTCACTCAAAGGAAACTTTTCTCTTGGATGTTTAACACGATTACAAATGCAAGCTATATTGAAACAACCCTTATGACCACAATGAAGAGAAAGTAACTACCCCATGTTAAGAGGGATGCCCCATGCGCCTATGTCATAACTCCAAAGAAGAAGATGTAACATTGAGAGAAACATGTTGAACCGCGTCATCTGCACTGAAATAATAAAGTTTATCTCATCTACGTCTCGTTCCAATCAAATCCTTCCACTAGTGGAAAAAAACCTTATCAGCACTTAGTAAAAAATTCCGTTTTTGTAAAATCGCATCTAAAAATCAACATAAAAAATGGTAGGGAAAGCTGGAAGGACAATATGATGCGGTCCTTTTTGTGGACTGGATCAGATTTCGAAAACTGATGCGGTTTTTTTAATCTGATACGGTTCAGACGACCGCATCAGATTTTTGTTATTTTTCCGCTAAAAACCCGCGTTTCCAACCTTTGGCCCAGCACGCACGCTTCGGTCTAGCACGCTGAAATGTAACCAATTCGGCCAGCACACACGCTTTATGGACATAATAAGGCTTCTAACCCTAACTCCCCTTCTCACTCTTCTCTCCTCCTAACCATAACACTCTCCTCTCTCTCTCATTAGATACACCCAGACTTCTAACTCTCTTCTCAGGTCAAATCCACAATCGAGCCCTAAACAATCGAATCCACAAGCGCCTCAATCACACTTCTTCCCACTCTCATATGTTGAACGCTTCACGCTAGGTGGCCAATGGGCGGGCTCAACCGGGCACAACCCTGGACCGGACCGGACCGGAGATGGAACCGTCCGGACCGGACCACCAAGTCTACGGTTCAGGACCGGACAGAGGAGAGGGTTGGCGTGGGTCGTTGGTGGGGGGTAATGGACCGGACCGGACCACCCTGAACCCGGACAGTAAACCGGAGTATGACCGAGGGCTATCCCGCCCACGAACCTAACCCTGAACCTGAACCGTGACCGTCCCTGAACCTGCACCTGAGACCGTGACAAAACCGGCCCAATAACCATGACTGTCCAAGACCCTGAACCTGAACCGTGACAAAAATCGACCCATAAACCGCAATCCCCCTTCTTGCGTGCTGCGAAACCATGTTTTAGGACCGTTGAAGACCGGCGGTCCGGCGACACTCCTCTGCCTTCGAATTTCGAAAGTCAAAACCATGGGTTGGGAACTGCGCTTCTCCCTCCGGCCCTACCTTGCCCCTGCCTTCGAAAATAAAGAGGAGATTTTTGAATTTATGAAGGTGTGATTTGTGAATTGTGATAATGAATGAGTGAATAGGGTGGAAAGTGGAAAGGATAGGATAAGATTAAAAGGGAGAAGAAAGAAAAAATGGGTGGAAACTGAAAAGCCTACAAGTTACAACCACCATTTTTGATTCCACCAGGCACCAACATACTGTTAGTAATAGTAGGCACCAACATACTGTTAGTAACAGTATCAAACTATCGATTATAGAGAGAAGGAGAAACGATAGCCGTATAATGTACATGGGCAATTTTTTTTTTTTTAAAATGAAAGGTAATTCATTTGTTACTGTTACTCCCAACATACTGAATGAATTTGCAGGATGTAATTGCAAGCTTTTGCAATGTAGCTCTACTATTCATTTGCAGACAGATGAATTATCATCCGCTCACCTCAATTTAGCAATTATCTCCCAAGTCCCAAAGTACTTCATTTCATGATTTTCCCACCCCAATTGAATTTCAAAATTAAATTTTCCCCCCAAATTATTCCTATAAATACCGCATTCTACCATTTTCATTCTTCACAATTTTCCTTCTGTTTTTATTTCTTTGAGTACTACTTAAACATCCTACATTCCATCTTTATTTATTGCAAAAAAAAAAGAAAATTGTTTCGCTTTCTGTTGTCTACTTAGCTAAGTTTTAGTTCCTTAAGCTATTGGCAGGGGCTGGTTTGTTGGGTTTGGGGGTTTGGAAGGGGAGGGGAAGGGGTGGCGGCAAGGGAGGGGGTGGTTAAAGTAGCTACCAAGGGAGGAAAGAGGTGGGGCTAGGGTGGAAGTAGGAGAGGGAGTTGGGGCTGGGGTTGGATGTGGTTTAAATTATTTTTTTTTATAAAAAAAATTAATTAAGTCTTTATTAATTAGATTTAAGGGTTTTAAAAATTAATTAACTATAAAATTGGATGGAAAAAGTCATTAATATCACTTTTCTTTGTAAAACAATACCATAGGATCACATTGTGTGATCCGAATTTCAAGAATTCCCCATCTAGAATATTCCAAAGCTAAGGGCCACCACGTAGTATTTCCCTTCGAAAAATTATTAATTTTGTACCACTAGAGAGTATATGAAAAATACTTTAATACTCCCTCCGTTTCCTAAAGATCTCCCCTCTTTCCGTTTAAGGATGTTTCAAAAAGATCTTCCCTCTTTTGCTTTATTCCTTATTTGGCAAAACAAATTTCCCTATTTACCCTCTCATGTCACTATCATATGGTCCACCATTATATTATTAATTCAATTTTACTCCCTTTCTCTCTCTTACTTTAACCCCTTTTTATTTGTTTATTTATCTTAACCCCTTTCTCTCTCCTACTTTACTCACACCATGCCCCACACAACTTGAATTTCATTGGTATCTGTAGGAACAATAAGTGGGAAGATCTTTAGGAAACGGAGGGAGTAGATTATAATTTTCAACTCTATATTAAAGTAACATATAAGAATAAACATATAGTATAATATCGTATTAAAGTAACACATGTGGTGGCGACATTTTGCATCCTTATCAGACGCAAAATTGTCGCGTTTATTAAGTACCATATCATTTTTTTAAAATTAAATTGATTTCCAAAATTAATAAAAATACATATATAGAATTGGGGGTAAGAAGAAATATAGTTTCATTTACGATGAAAAACTTTAGTGTAGTAAATTAATTATAACTTTTAATATATAATTCGAAAAATTATAATTTTTGTATTATTAGAGAGTATTTAAAGAGTAATTAAAAAAATGCTTTAATAATATTTTTTTAACTCTATATTAAAGTAATGTATAAGAAAAAACATATAATATGATAATGTACTTGGATGAATAGTTATGATTTTTGGATATAATTATATTTTTACAGTTATTATTTATGATTTTCGAGTTATTAGTTATTTTAATGATTTGTGTTAGTAATTATGGTGTTAGGGTTTACAAGTATGTTGTTCTAGATGATAGTTATGGTTTTGTGATTATTAATTATGGTTTTCGAGTCAATAGCTGATATTGTGAAGTAATATTTATGGTTTTGGATTATTAAGTTATTGTGTGTTAATGATTATATTATTTTGTTGTATATTATGATTTTAGGTTGATAGTTATGATTTTCGAGTCGTTCACACTTATGCTTTTTTGGTTTATATGTGAGAGATTTTACTATACTTGATTAATCGCTTGCAACACTTATTCAATAATTGGTTTGCCATTAAGTTAAACATTATCTACCTTTTTAAAGAATTTTCCTTATATAAAATGTCATGTCATTTATGACATATTACCATCTAAATATTTGAGAGAGGGGGCAACACGTGGTGGGCTATATTTTTGGTTCAAGACTATTCTTTGAAATCTCATGTCACTTAGGACATAGCACCATGTAAGCATATGAGAGAAGAAGACGACATATGGTAGACTACAACTTTGGCCTACGCGTTCTAACAATATAAATAGATATAAATTCTTTCTTCAAGGGAAATTCTCTTTTCTGTGAATGCACGCAAAAGTTTACACCTAAAGAGTGGAATATTGATAAGTTTGTCGCGTACATTCCAGAAATATTTAACCTAACGTATGAAAATATAGTAGGGTAATTTAGGCTCGATTGCGTACAAAGAAGGTTGTTTTACTAGTGGAAAAAACGTAAGGGCTACGGTCAAAACGGCCCTAAGGGCTGCGTGTTGGCACGCAACCCTTGTCGTAGCAGCCCTTCGGCAAAACGAAAGGCTTCACAAAGAAGGGTTGCAGTTTAGGCTTAAAACCACATCTCTTTATCAATGAAGGGTTGCGGTTTTGATCATTAATTGCAACCCTTAATCGATAAAGGGCTACGATTAATGGTCAAAACTGCAACCCTTCATGACCCATTTTTTTTTTTTTTTTTTTTTGCATTTTTAGAGTCCTAAATATAACATATAAACAATTACTTATGTATGTAAAATGTTTTTGATTTCAGCATACCAAAATGAACCTGAAATTTCGAACATTTACTCCAAACATACAAGAGGTGATGAAAATTCCACAAATTCAACAACATATATTCAATAGAGTACAAAATAAAATAAATTAACCTTAATTCTACAAAATAAAATAAAAAAAACTTAAATACGAAAAAATGACAAAAAACGAGTAAATCTCGAACCCTAGATCTGGTTGAGCGCGACGAGAGGCGAGATAAGAGGGGGTGTGAGCGATGAATGTGCGCAAATGTTGGCGAGGGGGTGTTAGCGAAGGAGATTTGAGAGCCCAACCACCGAAGGAGGAAAGACGAGAGACGAAGGGGAAAAATTCGACGAGAGTACTGACCTAAGCGAAGATGTAATTGAAGAGAGCAATTTTAGCGCCTCCGACATGGAAATTATCGGTAGGAGAAAGAGCGAATCAGACTTTGACTTCACCATCATTCTTCTTTAATGGAAGAGGAGTTTTTGAAGAGAAAAAATGGAGAAGTTACGACGGAGGTGACGGTGAAATCTGCAGAGGAGTTTGTGCTACCGCGTCAGCTGGATTTGTTGTCGTCGAAGTCTCCGGCGAACAATTTGTGAGAGAGGACAAAGGATTTGTGGTGAAGATCTGTGAGAGGAGAGAGACGAATGAGAGAGAGGAAGAGGTTAGAGTAAGGAGAGAGAAATATAAGAGAAAATGACAGAAATGGCGCTCAATGAATTAAAATGAGAGAGGGAGTTTCATTTGTGTGCTCAAATAAGCCCATCAGCCGGCGAGAATTAATTACAATGGCTTGCGGGTTGGCCCAAAACCATAGCCCTTTGTTACTTATAGGGCTGCGGTTTTCGGCTAACCGCAAGCCTTCACCAAAAGGGTTGCGGTTTTTGCATTACGAAGGGATGCGGTTTTTGGGCTATCCGCAACACCCCTCACTATTGAGGGTTGCGTTTTTTTGAAAAACCCAACCCTTGCACCGCATGACTTGTGTTTCTTTTCAACTAGTGCCTTGCGATTAGTTCAACTAAAGGAGATTAATTTCAGTATTGGTAAATCAAATTACTTCCTCCGTTTCAAATTACTCGCTACACTTTCTATATAGGGAAGTTTCATATTACTTGCTACACTTTTTTTTTTTCCTCATATGGTAAGTTAGAAGCTTTAAATTTACCAAACAACCCTTATTAAAAATATTGAACAACACTTAATTATACCTTATACCTAACTAAAAGTAATTAAACATTAAACAACCCCCCCCCCCATCATCAACAACTTCAACCCAATTCTCTCTCCTACATTACCATAACCCATTTTCTCTCCTCTGACCACCACCATGATCCTGTAATTCTCAACCCACCATGATCAACTTCAACCCCTTCTCTCTCCTTTAATATGCCAACCCATTTATCTCTCTTCTTACCACCACCACCGAACAAAACAAGCCACCAATACCTGACCCATCACTTTCTCAACCTCTTCACCATCATGAGCACCATCTTCGCACTGCCATCTTAACCACCACCACCGTTGCAAAAAACGACGCTCATAATTTTCTCCGCTTCCTCTCTCCTCCTGATCTTTACCATCACCACCCACTTCTCTCTCCTATCGATCTTCCACATCCACCCATTTCTCTCTCCTCTCGGTCTTTACCACCACTCACTTTGACAACCACTACACTGAAATCCGACCACTAAACCACCTTAGTAAATAACCACACCACCCTAACTAACCACGCCCAAAATTCCAGATCTGGGTTTGAACCACCAGGTTTTTGCTCTCCTTTTATTTTTGCTCTCCTTTGCACATCTGGGTTCGAACCATATATGGGTTCAAATTTGGGTTTTGGTGGTGGTGGTGGTTTGTTTTGTTAGATTACGATGGTGTCTGCAGTTTTTATGGTGGTGAGGTTTGTGGTCGTGGTGGCTGGTTGTATGGTGGTGGTGAGAGCGGTTTCGGTGGTGGTCGTGGAAGTTTTGATGGTTGATGGTTTACACAGTTGGTGGTGGTTGGTTTAGGTTCTAAATTACACTTAATCACATATCCCTCATATGACTAATATTACACTAACAAAAATTGCCAAGGGAACCGTAAAAAAGAAGTGTAGCGAGTAATTCGAAATGGAGGAAGTATAGTAATTAATTTATGAATAAAAGACCTAGAATTATGTGTGCCCACTAGTATAAACCAACACATGATGAACTCTACCCTTATCGACAAGATAATAGTGCTCAAAAGGAAACATGCACCCTTTAGTTGCCAATATTCCTCTTCTAAGGTATTATAGCTTTCCCAACATGTACTCATACTTATTAACATGGAACACTTCATATTAGAAGACATTGAGTATAACATCACTAAATTCCTAACAATCAATTCTGCCTGTTTGCATAAAGAAAATCATGTCCATATTTGGATTTGATATAATATATTAATACATACATAAGGATTCAATCCAACAATACTAGCTAGTTATCCCTATTATAGTATTAATAAGAAGAAAATTTCGAATAAGTAAGAGCATAAAATCTATTAGTAACGTACTTTGGGGAAATCATGCAATTGCATTCATGGTCAGGGTTCAACTGAAACCTAAATTAATAAACTAAATAATAATAATTTTTGTTAAAAGAAACAAAATAATAATTGAAGAGAGAAAAAGTATAAGAAAACATACATGAATTAAAGATTCAAGATGAATCCTTGAAGAACAAATGAAATCTAATAAACTAACCAAAAATAAATTAGAAAATAATAGAATCTAAGACAACATATAACATCACATTTTTCGTTTACTTGATGAGGTACTGATAAACAAAAGTGCCCCCACAATTTAAGGAAACCAAAACATATCAAAAACCCTCTTTTCAGGTCACGTCTGGAAGCTAGGGTAAATCTGTCTAACTTGCGTGACACAAGTGTTCAAAATATGAGAAATCTCCAAAAATAAAAAAAAGCATCAAATCCTCAAGCATGGCAAGACATCGAAACTACATTGAAATCTCATCTTCAAATTTTAATCAAAGGGATCGGATTAAGGTGTGTGATATATCGTGAAAACTCATAAATTAAATGCCATGCAAATGCTCTAATCCAACGTAGAAGTCTAGTGCACCCTAATATGCAACTAAATGTTGTTAAAATATTCACTTATCTAAATTTGTCTCTTTAGCTATATAAGAGATCTTTGAATAATGAGAAAATGAAAAATTGGGATCTCATATTCTAAATTGGCCTATGATGATCATATCAAATTTGTATGAGATCTCCGATTTTATTGCTTGTTTTTGGGATTCTCAAGAATCTAACTACTAGTTTTGACTATCTTAACTTTATTTCCTAGTTTTGTTATGTTAGAATCATTAGAAGATTATTTATTTCCTAATTAGATGATGTTTATTTTAGGAAGATTAAATATAAAAATTCCTTCTTCATTTCTTTATTTTAGCTTACGAAAATTTATATATTGAAATCTAATTGTTAATTGGTGCAAAATCAATACGTTGGCTTTGCAAACAAGTCAATGGACATCCAATAGTTTGGTACTGATGAATGCCTTGGGAGGCTTAGTCCCTGGGGTTATGGGTTTTAATTTGATAAAACCTTGGTAACATACTTTGTTGCAATTTAATTAATGATTATTTTAAAGTATAACACCTATTAATTTCAGGCGAAAAATAGTAAATAGAGCAAACAATAATCAATCTATTAATTAAAGTATAAGATTCCCATACATGCCACCACTTCAAGATGGATTTTATAACACACAAAAAGATAAGCCAGGCTGGACAACTAAAGAGGGGACACGAAGGGTATTACCTCATTGGTTCCTTGCTTCAATCAAAGAATTTAGAGATCTTGGCGCTAGAACATATTCTATGTCTAAAGGACTAAGCTATAACCCCATAAAAGGGTTGAACTATGCTAACGCTATGTTACGCTAAGGAAAGAAGAAATGTAGTTTGTTGAGTTCTTTGTTGTTTTTTGCTTGATAATGATTTCTTTATTTATAGATAATTACAGTATGTAACTTTCGAGCAAGCTAGGGAGGGAATATATTTGAATCATATTTGATTCAAATCTAAACCACTTTCTGGCGTGGATAACTGTCACCTTATAGTGCATATTTTTCGTATTGAACGGTCAAATCTTAACTACTTTCTGGCGCCGGGTGATTGTCATCTTATAGTGCACGTTCTTCTTCATATTGAACCGTCTCATGATTTCTCTTTGATTCCTTATCCTTTTACTGCCCTTCTCTATTATCTCCAGGTGGTCTTGAAGGTCTCACTTTGCTAATCTTGACCTCCGCTGACTTCGCTTAATGGACTTTATACTCATGTTGGTCCCTTATGTTGTCGCCAGATTTAACCTTTTGAGATTTAATTCGCTATACAACAATAAATGTTACTTGACATCTAAAAATGATAGTAACAAATTACCCCCTGATTTGTGAAGTGATGTACCCAGCACCACAGAAATTATGAGCAAAGGAACTTCTAATGGTTATAGCCAATACATCCAGTAACATTCTGAAAGTGACTTCGTCCATTGTTCTAAGGTGGTCAATAAACGCTCTTTTAGGATGACTGAACTTAGTTAAGAAGAATAACCTTTCATGTATTCCTTCCATGTTCTTTCTAGCCATGTGAAATCCATTAAGGTTGCGTTTGGATACCCATATTTCATTTCAAATAGTGCAATTCAATTTCGGAATTCCAATTTCTGGAATTCAATTTCAAGTATAGTGTTTGGGAAACTTAAGAATTTCAAATTTGGAATTTCAAATTCCAATAAGCTGTTTGGGAATTCATAGAATTTCAAATGTTGAATTTCAAATTCAAATAATGTTTGGAAACCAAGTTAAAGTTTGGAATTGTAATTCGATCCTACAACCAACAAAATAGAACTACTAATCACTAATACATAATAAAATCCAGTCTAATTTGTGCTCCTCCGGTAGATGTTATAACATATCGAACTCATTCACCGGCCTGTTCATAAACCTCTTCCCCGAAATCCCAAGAACACTAGTGATGCATCACTTCACAAACAGTACCACAGACAGAACCCTTTGAGTATATTCGTCATACTCATCTTCAAATTCCAATATGATATTAGAAAATCTAGAGCAACACTTCTAATCCTTTCCTAGGTGGAGAGGCACAACTCTATAATTTTAAGTCAAACAATAGTAAATTTGCATTTGATACTACTAATTCTGGAGTAATTTGATAGAAATATGACCTTATCAAAACTTTCCCAGCACAATATATGTAGTCTCAGGATAACCAGTCTCTAGCAACAATTGCCCAAACAAGATAAAAATAAAGGCTAAAGCTAGATCATAGAACGAAAGGGGCAACAAACGAAGAGAATGATTGAAATGTCGATGAAAATAATAGCACAATTTACAGATTCTAACTGATTAAACAGATTTTTACTAATTATTGGAATATTTCAAAAGTGAAGTGAAACAGTTGTTTTCTTCAAATCACAAATATTATGATTCAACTTAAATTGCAAGTCTACTAAATGATGCAATCTTCCATGAACACAATCACCGAAACAATAACAACCCAAGCAAGAAATATGATAACAATAAACATAAATCCAATGACAAATAAAAGAAACTGAGATTGAATAAGTTAAGCACTTCTTAGAATACAGGAACAACTAAAGCACGTTATTACTCCTCACTTTTCTATCGTGCACTATAAACATACAATGTCAACCATAGTTTTCCTGCGATTTCCTTGTGAACACGCACATAATTAACCTAATTTGCGATTTTCGCATCACAACGAAAACTCAAAAACCCTAATTTACAAAAGTAACTCGATTTTAACCAGCAACTTCTCAATCATCGGCGAATATTCTTCGAAATCATCAATTATTGAAAAACCAAAGTGAAGGAACGTGCAAATAATCATACTAAATAAGATGAATCAGCAAATTCGAGCAAATAAATTACAATAAAGTTGGATATCCAGTTAATTAGATTTTAGGAGAAGAAAATCTTAAAATAATCTGACCTTTGAAGAAGATATGCAGAAACAATCGTCTTTCAGAGAGAGAAATCGAGCTCAAAAAAGCTCCAATGGAGGAGAGAGAAGACGAGCAGAGAGAGAAAATGCAAAACATGTTGATATGTCGTGGTAGTATAGGGGAGAAGAGAGGTACTTTGGATTTGAAATGAGAGTATTTTACTTTGGATTTGAAATCACATGGGCTAAGGTATGTTTAATATGGGTAGGGAATTGGCCCAAATCCAATTCCAATTATTATGACTTGCCAAACATATGAATTGGCCCAATTACAACATTTCAAATCAAATGCTCGTATACAAACAGACTATAAGAAAGTTTCTTCAAGATGCGCACTTACACGGTTATTTGGTGATAACCAACAAGGATTTACATCATAGGTCATGAGATCATACCAAATCTAATATGCACAGTTCTACTGTAGTGCATCTCTTGATGATGACCCATCCACCATTCTATAGACTTTTATATTCTTTTTAGTTCCTTTAACAAAGAGCTTTTCACTAGTAGAATCAATGCTATTTGCTGCGGTGATATTGCTGCGGTTTACCTATATGCAGCAATATTACACGAAAAAAAAAATAGAAAATAACAATATTGTTGCGGGTCCCGCCCAAAACCGCAGCAATATTGTCAAACGAAAACATTTTGAAAAAAATGTGGGGCCCTCTAAAGACTAATATTGCTGTGGTTTTTGGCGGGAAACCGCTGCAATATAATAAAAAATCGATATTCTCTCACACTCTCTCCCTTTCTCTCATTCTCTCACACTCCGGCGATTTGGTTATCGGCGACATTTGGCTCCGGCTTCTGGGTTGGCGAGTTTTCGGCGACTGCTGCTGGCTTTTTTATTCTCACACTTCTGCGTCTGGGTAGGCGAGTCTCTGTCTCTCGTCACACTCTCTCACACTCCGGCGCTTTAGGTTTCTTGTCACTTCTCCACTGCATTTCCTTCACCGGCGCCACTCAATCACATCCGGCCCCACTTAATCACCTCCGGCGCCACTCCTTCACCACCGGTGCTTCTCCTCCGAATTTCCAGCGAGGTTTGTCAATTTTAGGTCAGTTTTTTTAAATTTTTTCTTAATTAGTGTTTCAATGAAAATTTTAGCTTAAATGGTAGTTATAAGACTTGAGTATTAAAAACTAATTTTGTGATGATTTTGCTTTAGTTTTTGTATGCCCTAATATGTTATACAGGATTGTTTATGTTTAAGTTATTGTGATGTTTTTGCAATTCTTTGTTTAAAGTGATATGCATGCAATGCCTTTATATTGATAGACTCACCAATGGGAGGGGAAGGGAAATCTAAGGAATGGTTTGGTACTCGTTGTTTGATGCGATTATTGTTTGGTGAATACTTGGAATCGCTTGAATGCGATTGTTTTTATGTACATCATATTGCCTAGATACCCGTTGAAGACTTACTCATTAGGAGTAGGTCTTGAATAGTCCCCGTTTTGGGACTGTTCTTAAACATCACATTTCACTTAGGTGGTGAATGTGTGTTGATTCTTTGATTCTAAGTGAAATACGGTTAGTCGTTTCCCTAATTTATTCTCCGGGTACATATAAGATAAACAATTATCTTTATCGTGTACATGGAGAACTGAAGGGAAATGCTGCCAAATTTTACTTAGAATCAAAGATGATACATGCATTCACTAGTGGGATTGGACGTTTAAGGATGGATTAGGTTGGAGTGATAAGGACCCAATGGAAGCATGCATTGAATATTAGTTTGTTGTGTTGGAGTTATGTGAATTTTAAATTGATAATAATTTGTATGTATGTGTTGGGGTTTTTAGAAATGGAAGCGGAATACGTTGGAGTTCGTAGAAGGTGTGAATGAGTTTTGTAAACGTGTTGTAGAACATCAACAACTTACTTGCGAGGCTAAGATTTATTATCCACGTGTTGATTGCTACAATGTGACTATGATTTATGATATTAGGACCATAAGGGATCATATTATTCGTCGTGGATTTAGGGATGAGTATTATATTTGGTTATGGCATGGTGAGAACGGAAAATATACTCAGGAATCAGGATAGGGTTAATGTTGATGTTGGCACTAGTAATTCATTAGAGATTGATATGTCGAATGTCGGGGTTGAGAATGAATTTCTGATAGAATATCACGTTAGGATTGAAGGTGATGATGTAGTAGGTGATGAAAATGACAACGGAGATAATAGTGACCATTTTAGGTGAGATGTTGGAAGGGACCATTTTATTATATATACATGTGCTTTATACAAAAAATTATCTTATATACATGTCCTTCATACAAATAATTATCATATTTACATGTGTGTTTTATTCAAATAATTTCAATATTACGTGTTGCTGTTAGGACGAGGTTCCATGTGGATTGTATTTGGTAGATCCAATTAGTGGAGAGACTTGTCTAGTGGCAGATGCATATTCTTATGCTTTTGATGAGACCACTACAGTTCATGGGTCTAGAATGATGAATGATCACCTGAAAGTGAAAATTCATCGAATTATAGAGAAATATGGTCATTTGCCACTACCTGTTCCCGTCCCTGCATATGAGATCGACACTACAGCTACTGCTTTGGGTACTTGGGTGCAATGGCCAAAACATTTAGCACAAATGTTAAGTGATGAGGTAATTGTTCATATAGGCCTCCATTTTTGTAAAAATAATAGCTTTCAATTTAAAAATTTCATAATCTTATGCGCGTATTGAAAAATAATTATTAGGTTACACCGACACCTAAAAAACAAAAAGAGATTTCGGGGGAGGCTGTTAAATATTCTAGCCTGCTGCATTCAGCCGGTTCGACTTCTCATTTTAGTCCAGTTATCGACGATCGATTGTTCTTGGACTCCCTCACTGAAGACTGCAGGGAGTTAGCAGATATGCTTGCCCTTGCTGTCGCAGACGATGATGCTGTT
>NC_079202.1:7041128-7056128 GCF_026745355.1 Beta vulgaris subsp. vulgaris | reverse complement strand
CCCCTAATCTAAGTAATTTGGTAACTATCACACTCTCTTCTCCTAAAGATTATTTGTTATGGAAAACCCAGATTACTTGTTTACTTCTTTCCCATCAATTGCTTGGTATGGTTGAAGGCACTATTTCTATTCCTCCTGCTACTATTATTGATGAACGTGGCATTACGATTCCTAATGTTCAATTTTATGAATATTTGCGTGTGGATCAACAAATTAAATCATGGATTTTTGACACATTGTCTAGAGACGTTTTTGTGGATATGCATGATTTATCTACTTCTGGTGGAAATTTGGACTCGCTTACAAAGTAGTTTTATGCATGCTAGTATGGCTAGATCAATGGAATTGAAGGGACGTCTAACTCGTATTAAAAAGACTGCTTCCCAGTCTATAGATGATTATTTACGTGACATCAAGGTTATTGCTGATTCACTTGCTGCCATTCAGTGTCCTGTGTCGAACCAAGATTTAGTTCAGTATACTCTTTTTGGTCTGGATCGTGATTCTGAGTATAATCACATTGTTACTACTTTGCTGCATTATACATTCCTTATTAGTGATTGCATTAGTTTCGCTCCACTCTCCTTCCTCCTTCCCTTGTTCAGTGACGAACAATTTGATGCAAAAAAAAAACCAATACATATGTAACAATTTGAAGAAAGTGTTCCTTGTGGAAACAAGAGAGGGAAGGTTGGTCAGGCCCAAATACAAAATTAATTGCTCAATCTTGTTACTCCTTCAATTATATTCTCAAATAAAACAACTCTATAATCTATATCATGTGCATCAAGACACAACATTCACAGATTCCCAATTGGAGTATATCAAAATCAAATGACAGTCACTAAAAGATGTATGAAATTCCCTAAGTGAAATCGGTCTTATGATCTGCATAGCACCTCGAACTAGTAAGGTAGCATGATGGTTTGTAATGCTCAGTTTGTTTTATTTCAAATCAGTTGTAAGAGCTAGTCGAGCTAACTTTAATTTTTGTTTGCTTATTTTTGTTAGGGTGTATCAACATTAGGTTATACTTGTGCTTTTAAGTAATGCAAATTTCTCGATATAAAAAAAATGTACAAAATTCTATACTCTCTTCATCTATAAAAGATTGTGCTATAACCCTTCTTCCACGTATTAGAAGTTGCATTGAGTTGACAAGCATTTTCTTCCCATTCTATTATTTTACCCCTTTGGCTCAAAGCTTAAGATGAAATATTGAGTACATCGTAAGAAAGAAATAGATGTTAGCATATCGAAAATTATTATTAAAAAAGCTAGTAAGTGGTTTATAAGGTTGAAACTTGAAAGTAAGTGGTATAAGTAATACAAAAAAGGAATAACCTCATTTGAAATAAAGAAAAAGATAAACTACCAATGAAAATCTAAACAGGGATACCAGTAAACTAAGGGCCTGTTCTCTTCGGCATAAAACAGCTGAACTGAACTGAATTGAACTGATCTGAACTAATCTGAACTGAACTGATCTGAACTGATCTGAATTGAACTGAATTGAATTGAACTAAACTGAACTGAACTGAATTGAACTGAACTGAAATGAATAGTGATATGTGAGAGTAAAAGTATTGTCAAGAGCTGAACTGAACTGAACTGATCTGAACTGAATTGAATTGAATTGAACTGAACTGATCTGAACTGAATTGAACTGAACTGAAAATAAGCTGGGGAGAACAGGCCCTAACTAACAAAGGACAGGAGCAGTTTGCTCTTTAGGATATGAGATAGGAAAAAGAAAAAAGTAAGACTGTGAAGACTGACATATAAGTGATCATAAGCCGGGTCAGATTCGGACAGGGATACGCCAAAAAAAATTGCCCATTGGTCAAGCCAGGCTAGGGCAAAATTTTGTGCCCAAAGCCTGCTATTTCGGGCCAAAATGAGTGTGTTTTTCAAGCCAAAATCGAACCGAGCCAAAAATAGACTAAAAAGTAATTTTTGACTAATCCAAAGCCCGCTCAAAGCAAAAAAAAATCAGGCTGCACCAGGCCAGACCGCGGACCAAAAAGTTCTGCCCAAAATCGAGCTAGACCAAAATGATCAGCTCTACTATTTCATCACTCATCTGAAAAGAAAATGAGCTAATGAAGTAGTCTTTTAGCGATTAACTAAAAATGAAGAATGTGACTCTTTTAAGGACAAAAGAAGTAGGGTGAGAGGAAAAATATGATAAATAATCCCTAATTCCAAATCTGTTTCATTTCCATTCCGGGACAGATTTTCTATTAGATGTAGGTGAAAAATGTCATCATAAAGAAAAAATGCAGAGTGTAGGTGAATCAATTAACAAAAGAGTTTCCCAATTTACATGTAACCAAAAGCACCCTCGATTGGACCGTTGTACTCCAATCTCAAGTCTCAAGTATCAAATCGGAGTTCGCCGCGACGCACAATGCAATTGCATGATGTAAACAAGTATGTTATCAAACAAGAAATAGTAAAAAACTTTGGTAATTGCACTTCCACACCCCATTGCTCCGTCTTGTTTGATAACAAAGAGTTTAGCCATACTTGCACTTGATAATGTCAAGATCTGGGTGCTGCAGAATAGCTAGTAATGCACAAGCAACAATTCTCCAGATCTGTAGTACTACACTCCCAACAACCTCTTACATTGAAGCTTATACGCATCTGGATGCGAATTCATGAACTTTCAATCGTCAAATAACAGTAAAAAAGAAAAGGATGACATGAGTACTACAGAAATATACAAAGAGCTAAAAAGAGACCTCAACATGGCAGTGCCATCAAAGACTATAATCTGATGCTCCCAACTGAGGCAGGTAGGGTTGGGGTTGGGGGAGGGGCCGAGGGGGGGAAACAAAACAAATGTGTCAAGCCTGTTACAATATCAATTATACACCAATGACCAAATTTGATTCTTAATCTGCTTTATTCATTCTCAATTATTTCAAGGGGCATACCTTGCCATAGTAAGCCTTGGACCAGTCGAGAGAAGAAACCCGATATGGAAAGGTGTTTGCTGTATTATGTTCACCTCCTATTAAGCTGTTGTTGATTAACTCACCGACTCAATACATCTATGTATAAACTGGAAATAAATATATGATCAAATTTCAGCAGCTTATGAGTGTGTGAGTTATGTAAACAGCACATAAAATACATGACTGCATTCCCCATTTCATCAGTATAGTACTGCACCTGTATGACAATAATACTAAACATGTTTGAGATAACTCAATTCTAGAAACAGAGTCCTGAATCATAATCAATAACTGAAATTATCTTTTAGAGCCAAAGACAATCACATCCAGAAACACCATACCATAACTCTGTAGATTTAGAAACCACATACGATTAATAATGATCAATAAGTGGGAACTACTAAGACAAAGTTTGGTTGGGAGGAAAACATTCCTGGATCTGTGGTATTCTATCCTATATTTCATTTATACTGGGTGGACAATAATTCTGCATGAATAGAAAATATTTTCTTATGTAAAGGAAAGAATGCCATATTTTCCTCCATATTCCCTACCGTTTTGTTTCTCTTCTCTTATCCTATACATCCTCTTCTTTCTTAGCTTTTCTTGTAAGAATCAATCGAAGGAAAACTAAGATCATATCCCAATGATACTGCTTCAGAGCCTAACTCCTAAACAACATATATTTAAAAAAAAAAAACCTCCAATAAAGACTACTCAGGCACTTCAGGCGGCAGTACAGTGCATGAAACGGTACACAAGTGCTTAGTAAGTATTGTGACAACAGGTCCAAGTTGTTTAGTTTACCAGCATTGACTGTAGTTATAGCTACGCTCTCAGTACTTTTCTAGACTACGGTGATTCAGAAGGGAAAAGCCTCCATATTCCCTACCGTTTTGTTTCTCTTCTCTTATCCTATACATCCTCTTCTTTCTTAGCTTTTCTTGTAAGAATCAATCGAAGGAAAACTAAGATCATATCCCAATGATACTGCTTCAGAGCCTAACTCCTAAACAACATATATTTAAAAAAAAAAAACCTCCAATAAAGACTACTCAGGCACTTCAGGCGGCAGTACAGTGCATGAAACGGTACACAAGTGCTTAGTAAGTATTGTGACAACAGGTCCAAGTTGTTTAGTTTACCAGCATTGACTGTAGTTATAGCTACGCTCTCAGTACTTTTCTAGACTACGGTGATTCAGAAGGGAAAAGCCTAGAACCCTAATCAAAAGCATGTTGCACTATTACCCAAGCAAATCACAGGTGAACCTTCATATGAGATATGTATATACTGAATCAGTACAAAAAGTACTTAGAGATTATACCATAAATCATTTTAAGAACTTGAGTCATTGACTAAGCAAGTTCAACTTCTACTAGTTAATGAATGGGTGTAGCAGGCTGACTGGGTGTAAAAGTTCACTAATTTCTAGGCATGTAGAAGTTCAGTTGAGTGATTAACTAGCAAAGCAAATTGCAACAAGTCCCATTTTGCATATAAGATGTCCCTAAATGTATGCACCTTACCATTCACAGTTGTAGTCACACAACTTTGTTCTCTCATCAACTATCTATAGTCACTCCAATTCACTTTATCATCAACTCCTCTTCACCAACTCCGCAAGCTCCAATATGGGGTAGAGGGAGTACAAGCTTAGACTCAAGAATCGACAAACTAAATCTGTTTCGATATGAGTGCAGCAAATTCAACCCATTAATTACAGGCAACCTAGTGATTCAAATTGAGTTTCTTTATTGATTATAGAGAAGTACATCCTTAGCACTTTGTTAGTTATACCATACAAGGAACACAAAACTAAGATCACAAAGAAAAAGAACAAGAACTTATATACATTGACAAACATTCTAAAAAACAAAACAGAAAACGTCTTCATCCAATTGCGCCAACACAAATTTAGACAAATACAAACAGAAACAACTTCAAGAACTTCTACATTTGAGAATATATATATAAATTGGAGAGAACAAAATAATCAAGAATCTCCAATAAGCTCACCTCAATCTTTCTTTTCTCATATGTTTCCTCTTATTCATACTGAAGTAGTTCCACCAGAAGACCCTGATGAACTACCAGGACATCTTTTCTTCTTCTCCTCCTCATACTCAGTATCATCAGTTGGCAACTCGAATCGACACACCGGACACGAATTCCTGGATGCAAGCCACGGCACAATGCAATCACCATGATAGCCATGTCCACAAGGCATCTCCTTAACAAACTCCCCAACATTAACTCCATCTTTACATATAGCACACACATAACTCTCATCCACTGTCTTGATCTCCACTACCTTCAAACTCTCCACAGCAAATTTCGCTGCAGGAGGCGCACCTCTCCTCCCCTCTGCATCCGCCAAGTTTTGCAACAACGCCTCGTACTCGGCCGCATCGACATAATCACCTGGATTTCCGATATACCGATCAGTAGTTTCCGGCAACTCGAAGCGAAATTCGATAGAATTGTCCTCTAATCCCATGAGAATCTCTGCCCAATCTAAGATCCTGTTTCTTCCTTCGCTTCGTGCTCGGTTTGCGAAATCTCGGAGACGAAGACGAAGAATGTCTCTCCGACGCCGCCGAATATCCTCTTCTCTCTCCTCCTCATCATCATCATCGTCATCTTCATCAGACTGTCCTTCGATCTCAACACTCCTGACATCATCATCATCATCGGAATCCTCATTATTACCGTTACCGTTACCGTTATCGTCCTCGTCATTATTGCGATTGGTTCCGTCGTCGTCGTCTTCATCCCAGCCGTCGATTTCGATGCGGAGGAAGTCGGATTCATCGGACGGAGAAGGATCGGCGGAGTTGAGAGGGCGAGGAGGAGGAGGTGGTGGTGGAGGCGGTGGCGCGTCTTCTTCACGCGCCACTTGAGCAAGGAGGCGGAGAACCATTAAGAACTGGCTGCCTAAGGAAGGCTCGTCGGAGATTTCAATGTTTTCCGGCGGAGGAGAAGGTGATGATGACGTGGCAGGGATTGACTCGACGAAGCCGAACTTGCAGTCGGTGCAGATGACGTGGTCGGGTTGACCAGGTTCAAATTCGACGGAGACGCGCTTGTCGCAGCGGTAGCACCAGTACTGAACCGCCGCCGACGGTGGTGGAGACGACGGCGGCGGTGAAATGGTGTCGTCGGCCATGGAATGAAGAGGGGAGGAGAGAGAAAGAGGGGAAAGAGAAAAGACGGTGGTGGGAAAGAAGATGAGATTTGGTTATTGCACAACTTTTACAACAGATTTGGACTTTGCTCCACAAATATATTTCTTTGTCTGTTTTTTTTTTTGGATTTTGGTAATATGAGATGTATTGGCTGTTTCGCAGTTTGTGTGGAAATTTGTGGACTCGTAATTCCAGGCGTTGGATAATTTGAAAGGGACTGAATATTAGTATTAACTCCATTATGGGCTTTACCGCTTAAAGGTTATGGCACTTTTTAATACTCTACTTTTGTTTGAGATTAGTTCCAAGTTCCAACACTGTTTGAAGATTAAGGTTGGTCGAGTGGTTGTAAGACCGTCCTTTCACTTTTATGATAGAAAATTTGATTCTCACCTCTTGAGAGAAGAATTCTCGATTTTCCCCCTACTTTACAAGAGAATTCTCATTACCTTAAAAAAAATCCAACATTGTTTATTTTCAATCAGATTTGTGTGGACTCAGTTCACGTAAACATTAGCGTGTAGCACTTCAAGAGCACGTATTATTTATGAACAATTAACTATATTATTCAAAAACCATTATATCATGTAGATATCCACTATATCATACGAAAATTCACTATATCATTCGAAAAAAACATATCATATTATGCGGAAACTACATTTCTAAACAATCAAGTGATCCACTATATCATTCAAAAATCTATTAAATCATTTAAAAATATAGTATATCATGTAGAAATTATTTTTTTTTTTAACAATCTACTATATCACTTAAAAACTCACTACATCATGCAGACACTCACTATATCATCAGACACTCACTATATCATGAAAAAGAACTACATCTTTCTATATGTTAAATCACGTGTTACTATATATACTAGACAACTTATATCTTCCTGAATGTTAAAACATTATAATTGAATTCTCCACTATATTGCATATAAGTTCATTATATCTCTATAAAACTTATTATATGAAATTAATTCAATTACCAATCCGGTGCATACTAAATTAGTGTGCACCATGTCCATATAAGTTTTATTATTTTATTTTCATTCATTCTAAATTAGTACTCCTACCTTCTTTGTGTTTTTCTTTGTTTGATCACTTTGAATCTTAAACTATGCGTTATTAGAGATAATACTCTAAATATTCTAGCAAATCCCTTTTTGTAACATGTTTTATAAACATCTTTTTAATTAAAGTGTATAATGCAAAATGTAATTTAATTCAAGGCAATTCTATTTCTAAGTAATAATGATTGGATCATGTACCTTATCTATATACATTTAATTTGAGCTTAATCTAAGATTATTTTATCTTCAACTTATTTTAACTTATTTCAAAAAAAGAAAAAAAAGTTCAAATAAGATAAGTTCAGATAAGATCAAATAAAATAAGTTCAAATAATATAAAATAAGATAAATTCAAATAAGTGAAAATATAGCATTTCTAAACAATATAGTGATTCACTATATCATTCATAAACTCACTATATCATTCAAAAAATATATTATATAGAAAGTATTGGGTCAGACCGTCTGACCCAATACTTTCCGTCGGACGGCAAGCTCTCTTCGCCGACATCAACAATGTCGACTATTGCCTTGTCTTTGTAGGCCTCGCCTCGCCGAATGGATTCACCCTTTTGGACTTCCCTTCAGTAGCATTACTCTCCCCTCCATTATTACCACTCACAACAGGTAAAGTCCTAGGCTGCAAATTCAACCTCGGCCTTCCACTTCCATTCACATTACTCTCTCTCTTTCCCCATGTATCACCCTCAACACCATTACCACTTCTATCATCTCTCTTCCTGGACCAAGTTACTGGAGCAGCAACAGGTAAAGCCCATTCTTCTCTCTCTTACTGGAGCGGCCTCGGCCTTCCACTTCCATTCCCATTACTCTCTCTCTTTTCCCATGTATCACCCTCAACACCATTACCACTTCTATCATCTCTCTTCCTGGACCAAGTTACTGGAGCAGCAACAGGTAAAGCCCATTCTTCTCTCTCTTACTTGAGCAGCAACAAAGCTCTTATTCGAAGCCCAATTATCAACCTCATTAGCCCTACTAGAATTAAGAATCCAAGTTACTTTCATTTAGACCTAACTTACTTTCATTTAGACCTAAGTTACTTTCATTTAGACCTAAGTTGTAATCCCCCACAATTTTAAAGGATTTTCATAAATATATTAAAGTATTTATGTAGTTATATTTAAATCCAAATGAGTTTGGAAAATTATTTGACTTTTAAAAAGGGTTGACTATTTTAAAAGTCAACTAAAAATATTTTTCATAGCTTAATAAAATTTGTAATGTTTTAATTAAGCATGTTTAATAAGAGTTTCAATTATTAAAAGCATATTTGAAAAGAAAGTTTAATGGAATCGAAAGCCCAAAAGTGATAAAAGGGAAAGGATTATTTGATGACTAAAGTCCTAATGAGCCCATCTTATTAGTCATCAAAGTTTTAATTATCAAAATCTCTTTTTCTAAGCCCAAAAGGAAAAGCCTCTATTTAAATATCCTAAAAACCCAAATTTTACCCTAACACTTTATTTCTCTCTCCTCTTTCCACGTGACTTTCTTTTCTCCTCTCATCCGCGCCTTCTCTCTCTCTCTTCTCCTTGTGCGCATCTTCGTTTTTCTCTCAAAAGATTTCTTTCTTCGCAAGTAACGTTTCTTGTTGAACAAGAAACGTCACAAACCTTGATTGAGCCAAGAAACCACTGCCGCGGCCCTTTGCTGTGTATCACCGCCGGCTCCTTCCTTTCCTCCTTGTTGTGGTTGTTTTTCTTTTCTTCTTCTCTAAGATTCCATTAAAGTATTAGTTTTTATATTATTTTTTATTTATTAGCATGTTATGATTTAAATTATTGTTTTATATGCAATATATATTTCGGCTGTCATATATGTAATAAAATATAAATTTCAGATTTATTATATTTAAGTTATTTTCAGTTTTTATTATGAAAGATATAGTTTTTAGGGTTTTTAATCACTAGAAACTATATTTATAAAATATAAATCATGAGATTTGGTTAGATATAATTTTATAGTATTAAATATATTTTCAGAAGATTTATAAATTTTATAAGTGCTGTAATTTCAGAAAATAGTATTTTAAGGGTTTTAAATGATTTTTAATCACTAGAATAGTTGTACTATACTAGGGATTAAAAATAACGAAAGTTTGATACGTAAAAACGATTTTAAAACACGTTTAAGGGTTTGGGTCGTTTTTAAAGTTGCTGTAAATTTTATTTGAAGTTTTATTTTTATTTTCTAGGCGGAGAATTCGTAGTAGGAGACTTTTAGAGCTAAAAGTGGCCTACAGATTCGTTTATACAAGGTACGTACATAGTCTACGTGCTATATGATTTAGAAACATGCTTAAGGATGTTTTATTTATTAGTATCATGTATAGGACTTTGTTGTTCATATATATGATTTACTGGAATTGTTTTACATGTTATTTGCCTGTGTGCTACATGTAAACTAGTGATATTTATGAGTATAATGTTTGTATGGAAGTTTGATGCAAGCAGATAAGTCAGTTTAGTATTAATTCGTGAGTGAATTAATGTAAGTAAGATTGAATCATGTGTTACATGATTCTTGAGTATTATTTATTTATCTTATAAGAACCGTGGATCTTATTTGGTAAGTATGAGTTATACCTATATAAAGGTACAGTTTACTGTTGGCTAGGTTCAACAGGCAAGTTAGTAAAGTATAAAAAGAAGTTAAAGGAGTCTTGATTGATAAGTTGTGAACACTTGTTAATTCTAAGATAAAAAGGATTTCTGTGATGATTATGTGATTATTAGTTATGTGTTATGTGCTTGGTTGGTGTCAACACAAGTATTAAAATGTATGCAACGTAAAGTGAAACGAGAATAGGTTATAGACTTTAGACTGGTGCACGTCTAGAGTTGGACACTAAGGGTTGGGATGCATGGTGAGTGTGCCTGGGTTTTCCTAGGATTGGATTGATCACCTTTCCTCTTAGTTAAAGGTTCCTCGATATCGCAGGTCATTTTGGATTACGGAGTCATGACCGTATTTCCTATTTCAGTATAGACAACTCGTCCCATAACTATTCCATTTAAAGAAGAAATAAAAGTTTAGAGTCTAGTTCAGTAGGAGTCGTCTGCAGATTGTTATATGTTTATTATTATCTATTCCTGCAAGTTATATTTTTGTAGTATCATGTTTAGGTTATGTTATGTCTGATATGTAGTACTCAGCTTTGCTGATTACGTGCTTGTCTGTGTTTGTGATCATGGCTTTGCCTATTGATCCTGTGGTGATCCTTCGGGGGAGCAGAGTTGAGACGACATTGACATTACAGGTTCGAAGATGCATATCATTGGGGAATCTGGAATGGAGAGGCTCTTGTATTACTAGAACCATTAAGTTGTTTTTCTAGGAGTTTATGTTTTCAGACAATAGTTTTAAGTTGGTGTGTTTAGTTTGACAATTGTTTTTGGTTTCATAAGTTTTAATAAAGTTGATTTTTAATAAGTTGTTTTCCGCTGCAAAATTTTTTGAGTAAGCCGAAACGTTATCACACGGGCGATAATGCCTGGGTAATTCTCTAAGGTTATTATAAAAGTATTTTCTAGAAAGAGAGAATTATCCGGGTGTTACATAAGTTACTTTCATTTAGACCTAACTTACTTTCATTTAGACCTAAGTTACTTTCAGTTAGACCTAAGTTACTGTCAGTTAGACCTAAGTTACTTTCAGTTAGACCTAAGTTACTTTCATTTAGAGGTAACTTACTTTCATTTAGAGGTAAGTTACTTTCAGTTAGACCTAAGTTACTTTCAGTTAGACCTAAGTTACTTTCATTTAGACCTAAGTTACTTTCATTTAGACCTAAGTTACTTTCATTTAGAGATAACTTACTTTCAGTTAGACCTAAGTTACTTTCAGTTAGACCTAAGTTACTTTCAGTTAGACCCAAGTTACTTTCAGTTAGACCTAAGTTACTTTCATTTAGAGGTAACTTACTTTCATTTAGACTAATTAACTGAAAAAAATAAAGATTAACTGAAAACAAATTAAGACTAACTGAAAAAAATGTAGACTAGCTGAAAAAAAAATGAAGACTAACTGAAAAAAAAATGAAGACTAACTGAAAAAAAAAATTAAAGCTAACACAAAAAAATTGGAACCACCTGAAAGTCGTCCGACCAAAGATTATGGTCGGACGAGTCCGACACAATACGTTCTCTATATTATATCAGGTAGATTCTACATCATTTTTAACAATTCACTATATCATTTAGACACTCGTTACATCATGCAGAAACTCACTATATCATCACACACTCACTAGATCATGAAACAACTACATCTTTCTATATGCTAAACCACGTGTCACAATATATACTACACAACTTATGTCTTCCTAAATCTTAAACCATTAAAATTGAACTCTCCATCATATATATATATATATATATATATATATATATATATATATATATATATATATATTGCATATAAGTTCACTATATCTCTATAAAACTCAATATATGAAGTTAATATCAATTACCAACCCCAGTGCATACTAAGTTAGTGTACATCAGACCCATTTAAGTTTTATTAGTTTGTTTTCATTCATTCTAAATTAGTCTCCTACTCTCTTTGTGTTTTTCTTTGTTTGCTCACTTGGAATCTTAAACTATGTGTGATTAGAGATAATATTCTAAATAATCTTAAACTATGTTCTGAAGACATCTTTTCAATTAAAGTGTATAATGCAATTTAACTTAATTAGCTTCAGAAGAAATATAATGTAATTTAATTCAAGGCAATTGTGTTTCTAAGTAATAATCATTGGATCATGTAACCTATCTATATTTTTAATTTGAGCTCAATCTAAGACTTTTTTTGTTCAACTTACTTTAACTTATTTCAAAAAAGAAAAAAGAAGTTCAAATAAGTTTGATAGAGTATAAATCTATTCCTGGGGCCTCAACCATCAGCTTAAGCTTTTGGTTGAGTTGGTCCTTTGACATGGTAGCATCAAAATGGTGGAACAATAGAAATCTGTATTTGTGCATGTTGTTGGTAGTAAAAGTTGGTTGTGGTTCTCATGTATGATGGTCCAAGGAACTGCTGGCTTCACAGAGCAGCCCAGGTAGAAGATGGGTATCTACCACCAGGTGTACTACATCCTCCGCCCATCGTGTACTACATCCTCCGCCCATCGTGTATGATAGAGTATAAATCTATTCCTGGGGCCTCAACCATAAGCTTAAGCTTTTGGTTGAGGCCCCAGGAATAGATTTATACTCTATCATGTAGGAAATGATCCTTGGTTTGTTATTGATAATTAGGGAGTAATATATACAACCTATTGTTAACAAATAATCAGGCTAAATTATAGGAACTAAATATATACAAATATTACAATCTTGACTATTGCCTAAAGTAGCGTATAGTCTAACATACCCACGCAGTCGAAGCGGGAGGTGGACGTATGCTGAGACTGTCCCTGAAATCATCAAATAATATGTGCGGAAGACCTTTGGTGAAAATATCAGCAATCTGATAACGGGACGGGACGTGAAGAACGCGGACTTCTCCACGCGCAACTTTCTCACGTACGAAGTGTATGTCCAACTCAATATGTTTAGTGCGCTGATGCTGAACTGGATTGCCGGAGAGATAGATGGCACTAACATTGTCACAATAGACTAAGGTAGCTTTGTGAATTGGACAATAGAGCTCGAGGAGGAGATTATGGAGCCAACAAGATTCTGAGACAACATTAGGAACACCCCTGTATTCTGCCTCGGTGCTGGACCTGGATAAAGTAGGTTGGCGTTTGGAAGACCAGGAAAGCAAATTGTCGCCGAGGAAGATGCAATAACCGAAGGTAGATCGACGAGTGTCCGGACACCCGCCCCAATCGGCATCTGTGTAAGATATAAGAGAGACCAGAGAGGATTTGTACAGATGAAGGCTGAAATCAAGAATACCTTGAACGTAGCGCACAATGCGCTTGAGAGCATGCATGTGTTCAACTTTGGGATCATGCATATGTAAACATACTTGTTGAACGGCATAGGAGATGTCGGGGCGAGTGAATGTGAGATACTGCAAAGCACCAGCAAGCTGACGATAATGAGTAGGATCGGAATATGAGTCACCTGCAGAGGCCCCAAGTTTGGGCTTTGTATCAACGGGAGTGTGAGTGGGCTTGCAGGATGCCATGCCTGCTGATCTCTCAATGATGTCAACTGCATAGTTCTTTTGACAAAGTAACATACCCGAGGAGGTACGAGTAACAGCGACCCCTAAGAAGTAACTCAAAGGACCAAGGTCCTTCATAGCAAACTCGGCACTGAGACGAGACAGGATGGAGAGTCGAAGAGTATCTGAGGAAGCTGTAAGAATGATGTCATCAACATAAAGCAGAATATAAGCAATGTTAGTGCCTCGACAATAAATAAATAAATAAAGAGTGATCACATCTACTGTGTGAGAAGCCCATGGTGTGAACATAGTCGGCAAACCGCTGGTACCAGGCACGGGGTGCCTGCTTAAGACCATAAAGGGACTTCTTTAAGAGACAAACATAATCAAGATGTTGTGGATCACGAAACCCCATTGGCTGATGCATATAAACTGTCTCATGAAGATTACCATGAAGAAAGGCATTCTTGACGTCCAATTGATGAATGGACCAAAAACGGGACAGTGTAATGCTGAGGACCGTCCGAATAGTGGCCGGTTTAACAATCGGGCTAAAAGTTTCATCACAATCCACGCCAACCTGTTGAGACCTGCCATCACCTACAAGACGAGCTTTGTACCTTTCAAAAGAGCCATCAGATTTCTTTTTATGACGAAAAATCCACATGGAACGAATAAGATTCACATTTGCAGGACGAGGTACTAATTCCCACGTCTTATTTTTAATTAGAGCATCAAATTTGTCAGTCATAGCAATTTTCCAATTCGAGTCTTTGAGAGCAAAAAGGGGATTTTTGGGAATGGGAGAAATAGGGGTGGAGGTGGAGCTGCTGAGGTTAAAGACTCGTTTGGGTTTTAAAATGCCATGGTGGCTTCGAGTAATCATGCGGGTGGGCTGGGGAGAAATACGGGTGGACTCGTTTGTAGTTGGGCCGGGGTCTGCAGTGGGCGTGGGAGATGTGGGGGCGCTGGCTGGGGCGTTAGGGGGAGCCACAACAGGCTGGTTGGGCTGGCCCAGTAAAGAGCGAGAAGAGGAGGGATCCGCTAGGGGACGGATGTGGACCGTGGGCTGCGAAGGAGATGTGGGTGGGGACAGCTGGGTCGGTTGGGCTTGTGTTTATGGTGAGGAGTGCAAATATTGCAGAAGATAGGGGGATAGACCATGATCCAAAAAATCATAAGAGTGGGAAGAAGATTGATGCAAGTTAGAAAATGGAAATTGATTTTCATCAAATATAACATGACGGGAAATGATAATTTTCTTACTTGACAAATCATAGCACTTATACCCTCTATGGTTGGTTGGATACCCTAAGAAAACACAAGGAGTGGACCTAGCTTGTAATTTATGAATTGTAGTAGATGGAAAAAGAGGATAGCATAGACACCCAAAGACTCGGAGATGAGAGTAAGTAGGGGCTCGTTGAAAGAGTATGTGAGTGGGAGTTTTGTAGTTGAGTACCTTGGTGGGGAGAACATTTAAAAGATAGGTTGCCATTTGTAAGGAGTGATGCCAAAATGATGGGGGCATGGAGGAGTGAACAAGGAGAGTTCGCACAATATTGTTAATGGATTGAATTTTACGTTCGGCTTTCCCATTTTGAGGAGATGTGTGTGGACAAGA